>NC_021161.2:38081511-38094767 GCF_000331145.2 Cicer arietinum
TCAACATGACCATTTTAGAGATGTACTATCCATTGGAGCATTTCATGCAATGCATAATGGAGTGCTAACGGTACTTGCGGCAGGAAACAAAGGTCCAAACCATGCATCCTTGCAGAATGTTTCACCTTGGTCAATTGTTTTGGCTGTTGGGACTATAAACAGAAAATTTGTCACACGAGTCAAATTAGGAAACAACATCACTTATGAGGTAAATACATAATTTTATCTTCTCTAACTTCAAAATATAAAGTTACACAGTAGCCTCATTTCTTGAATGCAAGCTAAGCTAATTTGGTTTGTAAGTTGATAATATGAAATTTTGGATGCTTAATTATAAATTATCTTTTTATACATGATAATTACGTAAGTAATAATGTGTATATCTTGGTTTAATGATAGGGTATCTCACTGAATATATTTGACCTTTTGGCAAAAATGTATCCTATTATCTATGCTGGAGATGTCCAAAATAAGGAAGCAGAGTTCAAGAGACGGCAATCCAGGTATATAGCTGTGATCGTGATATTATTGAAGTTAACAAATGATGTAAACCTTTGACAATATGAACAAACATTAAAGGGAAAATATATGTAAGGAGTCTCTATAAAATTATTATCATTCAACTTTTGTCACATAAAAATTTAAATTAAATAAAAAAAAAAAAATATATATATATATATATTAAAATTAGAAGTTGTACTTTTCTAACAACATATTGGACCCAATTATAATACAATCATGTGTGCTCTGGAAAGAGTATTTGATAATAGAGGAAAATTTAAAATGTATATAATTTGCTAATGGAAGTATTCCATGCAGGTTTTGTCCAACCAATTCCTTGGATGAGAAGTTGGTGAAGGGCAAAATTGTGCTGTGTGAAGGTAACATCGGTGGTCCAGAGAGACTGCATATAGAAACAATTTGATGGCCACACTTCCTAAGATTTTCATCACAAAGGAGTTTATCATGGAGAAGATGCCATAGTAGGATGGATTTAGAAGGAGGAATTGGTTTGCTCCAAATTAAGCCTTTTTTCAAAAAAAAAACAAATTTTTTTCAAATTAAAAAAATATTATATATATATATATATATATAATTAACATAATTCATAAAAAATACATAAACACAAATTTTAAATTACATAGATTGACAAGAGTTGACTGTAACATTTGAACAGTGTTTTTGAGTATGACTAGTTAACCAATATAGTCCACATTTTTTTAGTATTTTTTTAATTGTTTTGGCGATACACCTCATTATCACTTTTTCATACTGCAGATAATATGTTTGTTAGTAATATATCCATAAGAAGAAATAAAATATAAGATAATATAAGATAATATAATTATTTAACCAATCTTATTATTCTTACTGTTACATAATAGATGACTTATTTCAAAATAATAACAAGAACTAAATAATATTAGGATTTTATATACCGGATGGAGGGGTGTGCCTACAACGCGGAGGCTTAGGACAACAAGGCGTTGAGCAACAAGGAGGTAAATTGAGTACATTTTTTGTATTTGTTTACTGGCTTTTAATACTTGATATTTTAAATCGAATTTATAATGGTATTCCAAAAAGAAAATATTGAAATTCTTAATTAATTTCACCTGTTCTACGTTAATTCTACGTTAATTATGAGTATTAAATTTTTATTCATAAAATATAATATTTTAAATTTTATCTATTCAATGAGTCAAAAAAACATTTCTATAATTATCTTAGAGAAAAGACTTTCAATCTAAACGGCCCGTGCGGCCTAAAATAATATTACTTCTTATAAATTGTTTAAAATAATTCTTAGGAGCAATTTTTGATCTAAAATAATTCTTATGAATTGTCTTTTTTTCTCTTATTTGAATTAAATAAGTGAATTCTATAAATGATTTGTGTTCCTTTCGTGTTTTTATGATTTTTTTCGTTTTGGTGTGACGTTTTTGTTGGTCATCTTGGTGTAACATTGTTTTAATTTCCAATCTTTTGTTTGTGGTGTGTGTATTTTTTGGCAAAAAGAAAATAATATTCATTCATTTAAATCGATAGAATATATCGGATACAAGCACAAATTTAATATTGCTAAAAATAAAATGATGAATCTGCAAATATACTCACAATATCCAAGTTAATAGAATAGAAGAACACAATGCTTACAAATAATTTGAAAAAATCAAAGTGACCACATCAAGTCAATAATCTGCAAATCTAGTCATTGGTTGAATCAATAATTAATCGAAGTCAATAAATAAAATGAATAATGCAACAAGACGAGAACTCAAACAAAAACCACATCAAGACGGGAAATAAAACAATGTCGATTTTAAATGAATAAATCATGGAAAAAAGCATGAAAGAAAAACCTAGTTTGTGTATGAATCACTTATTTAGATTAAACTCGAAAAAAAGAAGCATATGGATGATTCTTGTTCAAAAAATCCAAAACCACCCTAAAAAAAACTAGAGAGAATGTGGAGAAGCGAAACTTAGAGAGAATGTGGAGTTATCTCCCTAAAATAATTAGGGTGGTCTGGCTTTGACAAAATCAAAGTACCCAGAATGTTGCGATATGTGTTTAATTCAGATTGACATATCATCTTTGATCTAATGCATATCAAAACAATGATTTTGAGATATTAATGTTACACCTACAAATACATAGGTATTTTAGATATTAAATTTTGTTATATTTATAGGATTTTACATTTGTAGGCATTTTTGGTCTTATGCTACTACCATGGGTGTTGTGTTTTTGTTGGACATTCATCCTTTTATGTTTTTAGCAATTTTTTTGAATTAATAGACCCCATTTTTTAGTCCAAAAAAAGTATTTTCTGCAAGAATTTAAATATTATAAAATATATTTAATACATTTTATTAAATATAAATTGAACATAAAAAGATGATTCAAATATGATATAAAGTAATAATAAAAACAAATTTTTTAATATTTGTCCATAATGAATGACTATTTAAATCACAAATAATTAATAAATTTGGAATATTTATATTGGTAAAGAATACCTAAAATATGTTTAACTTTTTTACCAGAATTATATTGGTAAACAAATATGTTTGACTAAAATAATTAATTGTTCATACTTAGAATTTGACAGAATTAATAAGATCTAATAAATTAATGTACAATATATATCTTTTTTACCAGAAAATACTATATATGTGCTATAAAAAAGAAGTAAAAAAGTGCACTTTGACAAAGTTAAGAGAGTAGTACCAAAAACATATATACTCACATTCACAAAGTTCCTTTTATTGGAAAGTTAATTGATGTTTACATATTATATAACAGTAATACAAAATCCAGCAGGGCCCAGGCCCTTGTTTCTCTCTCTTAATATTGACACAAACCTATTTTACAGAAATAAAGGAACATTATTATATAAAATAGATGAAAATACTATTAATTACTAATTATTAGTAATATATAACTTAATTGCTTACCAGAAATTTTGAAAAGTAAATTAGTAGCAAGGTCTAGTATAAAAAAATATAGTAGTGAGGTAATGGATGAATCACTTACTCAATGTTGAGTCTATTTATCGTAGAATAAAAAAAAAATTAACTTTATATTTACACTAAAGATTTTTATATAACCAAAATATGTTGCAATAAATGTGAAAATTACACTAAAAATAGAATACAATGTATTCTTTTTATATATTTTTTAATATGAATTTTCAAGAATATCAATATCTTCTTTATCTTTGTTATTAATATAATGAAGTATAAGTAGCAAACACAAAATTTATAAAGCAAAATACACTGCATACTCTTTTCTTAACAAAAACACCATTATATTCAAAATATGAAGAAAATAAGAAATGTGAATACAAAGTAACAAATCTCAAATAGTTGTATAGTGTCCACAAAAACTATTCACTTTTCCAGCTCATAATACTAGAAATGCTACGTACTTGATTTCACATGCATGATATATTGATCTACACTACGATACAAAACAAACATGTGCTTCAGTGTTTCGCACATATTAGAATTAATGTATTAATGTCAGTGTCATATGTCTGTCACAACATGTGCTTCATAGTCATAGATACGAAACAAACACACATATTTAATTTGTCGTGTTAAACTGCTTATTAATTAGAGTTACCGATTATTGTCTTTGTTTCATGAAATAAAAAAATACAAATGTAATAAATATTTTAGAATCTTATCTTTAAATATAGAAAAGATTCTCACAATGACTAAGATTAATTATTGGAAAAAAGTATAGAAATGTGAAAAAACATCAACTCATACTCCGGACAAATAGATTATAACATCCGAGAATTCTATTCTTATTCTAACCTTCTCTTTTCTATCTCTTCTCTTTATTTTTCTTGTAGTTATGGGTTTGGTGAATCACTACTTACAAGATTTATAACATTGAACAAAAGAAATTTTGTGGTCCATTAAGTTTACAGTTATGGTTCAAGTTATCAAGTCCATATTTTCATGCCTAGTAAGCTTCATGTATAACATCACATTTTAACAATTTTATATTCATAAGTTCTATAAAATAATAGAGGAGGCTGCCATTCAAAATATATATATATATAGAGGAGGTCCAAATACTAACTGCGAAATTGTTTTTTTTTTTTACAATGTTTTGATAAATAATAATAATAATAATAATAATAATAATAAAAATAATAAAAATAATAATAATAATAATAAATTCTCAGCAATCATATTGAGTTTGGTTGAGTACTTACAACTACTTTGAAACTAAAATCAACCTAAGCTTTAAATTATCTTAAAATTAATTAAATATAAATAATGACGTGATCAATTTATATAATTGGTTGTTGGATACTATACATAATCAAAGTCTAAGATATGAGAGTGATCACTAATAATATTAATAATAATGTAATCTCTTCAAATGCTAAACATGTAAATTAAGAATGAAAGTTATTTACATGATACTTTTTGTAGCTTTGTCTATTAATGAATTCACCTATTAATTAGTTTCACTTTGCACATAGTGGACCACCAAGTTCATATTTTCCTACTCATCTTGCTAAAAATGCAAGTTGAATATGCATGCATGATGCATATACTTGAAAAACTTTATTGCAATATTATAGTGCAAGTCTTGCAAAGCACATTCTTCGATCAAATAAAATATAAATCAATTAAACCTTATTAGAAAGAAAAAAGAAGTACAAGCTAGAGTAAAATAGATATAGTAAAAACATCTAAAGCTAATATTCAAAATTCACACTAATTAGAGAAATGCCTTCATATGTTAACAATGTAGAGAATCTTTACCATTGGAAGACATTATAAGTAATTTATGCAGATCTAATAAAATTTATAATAATAACAAATTTGTCACTGCCTTTTTTTTGTAGTCTTTTTGTTAATGTATATGTTAGAACAGTTTAATTAGAACAGATATAACAAAATTTACTATAATAATAAATTTACCATAGCTTTTTTGTGTGTGCAGTTTTTATTATTTTTAATATGTATGTTAGATCAGTTCAATTAGAACTGATCTAATAAAATTTATTATAATAATAAATTTACCACAATTTTTTTTTGTAGTTTTATTTTTTTAATGTGTTTGTTAGAACAGTTCAATTAGAACAGATCTAACAAAGTTTACCATAATAACAAATTTGTCACTATCTTGCTTATTACATTGGATGTATAACAACCGATCTAATATCGACGATGTAACAAGGTATATATATATATATATATATATATATATATATATATATATATATATATATTATAATTAAAAAAACAAAATAAATCATATACTATATACTTCTACTGTTGACACTTTTGGTCGAAGACACGTATCTCAGTGTTTGACACATATTAGAATTAATGTATTAATGTCAGTGTCATATGTCTGTCACAACATGTGCTTCATAATCATAGATACGAAGCAAACACGCATCTTTAATTTGTTCTGTTAAACTGCTTATTAATTAAAGTTACCGATTATTGTCTTTGTTTCATGAAATAAAAAAATACAAATGTCATAAATATTTTAGAATCTTATCTTCAAATATAGAAAAGATTCTCACAATGACTAAGATTAATTATTGGAAAAAAGTATGGAAATGTGAAAAAACATCAACTCATACTCCGGACAAATAGATTATAGCATCCGAGAATTCTATTCTTATTCTAACCTTCTCTTTTCTATCTCTTCTCTTTACTTTTCTTGTAGTTATGGGTTTGGTGAATCACAACTTACTAGTCTAAGAAAAATATTAAGTTAAATAGATTTATAACATTGAACAAAAGAAATTTTGTGGTCCATTAAGTTTACAGTTATGGTACAAGTTATCAAGTCCATATTTTCATGCCTAGTAAGCTTCATGTATATCATCAGATTTTAACAATTTTATATTCATAAGTTCTATAAAATAATAGAGGAGGCTGCCATTCAAAAAAAAAAAAATATATATATATATATATATATAGAGAGAGAGAGAGAGAGGAGGTCCAAATACTAACTGCGAAATTGTTTTTTTTTTACAATGTTTTGATAAATAATAATAATAATAATAATAATAATAATAATAATAATAATAATAAATTATTAACAATCATATTGAGTTTGATTTGGTACTAACAACTACTTTGAAACTAAAATCAACCTAAGCTTTAAATTATCTTAAATTTAATTAAATATAAATAATGACGTGATCTATTTATATAATTGGTTGTTGGATACTATACATAATCAAAATCTAAGATATGAGAGTGATCACCAATAATATTAATAATAATGTAATCCCTTCAAATGCTAAACATGTAAATTAAGAATGAAAGTTATTTACATGATACTTTTTGTAGCTTTGTCTATTAGTGAATAGCAAGAGAAAAAAAGAAACATAATATATATACACCATAATTATAGAAAATGTCACTAAATAGTAAAAAAAAAAAAATAGTGGTAATATTTTATAGCTGATAAAAAAGAAGTAAAGTTGATAAAGAAAAAACATTCGCATGAATTAATGAATTCACCTATTAATTAGTTTCACTTTGCACATAGTGGACCACCAAGTTCATATTTTCCTACTCTTCTTGCTAAAAATGCAAGTTGAATATGCATGCATGATGCATACACTTGAAAAACTTTATTGCAATATTATAGTGCAAGTCTTGCAAAGCATATTCTTCGATCAAAATAAAATATAAATCAATTAAACCTTATTAGAAAGAAAAAAGAAGTACAAGCTAGAGTAAAATAGATATAGTAAAAATATCTAAAGCTAATATTCAAACTTCACACTAATTAGAGAAATCATTTCACATGTTAACAATGTAGAGAATCTTTACCATTGGAAGACATTATAAGTAATTTATGCACATTCATCTCTTATAGGTACCCTTCTCTTTTTCTTCATCTATACTTACAATCTAACATTTTTCTTCACCTCTAAAGCTATTGACAATAACTAAAGAAGTGACTTTTGTTTTAAAATAAATTAGAGAACTGACTTAATTAACTTACAAACCATTGAAATTGAAAATCAGCATTTAAAACATGCATCAATATTTTGTGGTTAGAAAGAGAAAAAAAAAGTAATGCAAATAAAGAAAAAAGAAAAACTTGAATTAATGAACTTCACATCCAATTCACACTTCATAGCTGCTAATTAAAGAAATGCCTTAGCATGGTGACAATTGATAGAATCTTACCATTGAGGGACATGCATATATTTGACTCACATGTTCATCTTTTCATTTCCTCTATAAATACCACCTTTCCGGCCATCAAGTGTAAGACATCGGTGAGTATAACTCTTGCTCTCTCTATATATATCTCTTCTTTATGTTTGGTACAATTCATTAATTAAAAATCATTAATTATTTATTTCGATCAGCTTTTAATATTAACTTTACTTAAATTTATCCACTTAATTTAGCTTCCAATAATTTCTATGCTATTTGACTTTCATTTATTCCCTCTTAATGCTAATATTATATTCTAGTGTCTATGGATATGCAAATTTATTAGCAATATTGTCTAAGGTTCATGTCATACATAAGAAGCTTTGGATATAACTATGAATATAAATCAAATCATCTGCACCACTGCAAGCAAAAACATCATCAAATTCTCTAAAAATCTCCAAGTACTTCATATGCATTCGCACAATCTCTTCCCACTCAACCACCATGTAGAACCAAAATAACAATTCCTTTCACAATCTCAGGACGACCTTGTTTACTAATTCCTCCCACCACTACAACTTTTGTGCTAATATTCATTTTTAAATTTAATTTCCTAATAACTAATTATTTAACTTTTTTGGTCTCCCACTATTTTTGATCATGTGGCACTTTTCTTAACTCATTTTTTAATTCAAATTATTGATATATCAAAATATTAAAAATAAATTTATTTAATTTATAAATATTACATATTAAAATTATAATTTATTAAAAACAATTCAAAATTTATTTCATTTACAAAATTATTTAATATTTATTGGCATAATAAAATAAATTTAATATAAAATATTTATAATTATTTATTTTATCCAAAAGTAATTTTAAACTTTAAAATTTTAATTATTTAAATTTTAATATTTATTTTTTATTTTTATATATAATTTATTTTTAATATTTTTAATTCAAAATAAATAAAATTTTAAATATGTTATTTAAATATTTTAAAGTTTTAAATTACTGTTGTATAAATTAATAAATTTAAATATTTTGTTTTAATAATAAAATTATATAAATTTAATTTTTGTTATATTAATATTTAAAAAAGATAAATATTATTCTAAATGGAATAAATCTTAAATAGTTATTTAATAAATTTTAATTTTAAATATTTTAATGTATATATAAAATAAATTTATTTTTTAATATATAAATAAAATTAATAATAAAAATAAGTTATTGAGTGTTTCACATAGTGAAAAATAGTGGAGACCAAAAAATTCGCAATAATTAATTAATATGGACAAAGCAACGGTTTTAAAAATGAGAGAACTAAAAGTTCATTTTGGATAAAATAGAAGATAAAAAAACCAATTCTAAAAGTAAAGAAACTAAAAGTTCATTTAATGCAAAATAGAAGAGCAAAACTGCATTAATTTAAACCTAAATATTAATAAGAATTTCTTTAAAAAAAAATATTGAATATTAAACATATTAAATATCTTATATAAAATACCACAAATAATATTTACGGTAATCATAAGAAATGTATAATTATTTATATGTCCAGTGAAACTTTAATTTTCTTTACTTAATCTTTTGTTAGATCACGGAAAAAAATACATAATTATTTTTATTATTAATATTGTTTGATCATAATGTAAGATTTGTTTTGACAAAAAATATTATATATGATACATTTTATGAAATATTACTTAAAACTAGACGGTATACACGTGGATTGCACGAGTTTTTCGATATTAATAATATTTTGATTAGTTTATATTGCATTACTTTAAAAATTATAAATAATAAATAACTTTGGAATATATATATATATATATATATTAAAAATAACTAAAATATTTTTAACATTAAAATTAATAATAATTATATTATATTTTAAATGAAAATTTTACCCTATATACTATGTTTTATATATGCCTCAAATATTTTTAAAATATCAGCTTTACCTTGTAAATTTTAACAATTTTACAAACTCAAATTTCCTTTTTATTTCACCATTTTAAACTCAATTTATTTTTAGAAAATTTAACTTGCGTTCCTCGATACTGAAACGTTTCAAAAAATTTATAAAACATTTTTCATAAACTAAATGAATTTTTGTTGAAGTTTTTTGGTACAAAATATTGAACATGAAAACTGTTGGAAAATATTTCAGAAGTTTTTCAATAAATTCTTATGTATTTGGATACTAGTGAAAAAGTTTTTCGATACACACAATTTTTTTTTTTAAAAGAAAAAATTATTTTTAATTTATTTATATTATTTTTTATATATATGGATAAATCACTCTTATTATGTGATAAGACTTGTGTCAATACTACCAACATTTTCACCATAGATTACATATGAATAATTATAATTAATATTGTTAAAAACTATTATTGTGCTTAAATTATAATTTATTTTATATTTTATATTAAATATTTGATATAAGGGAAGCTGATGTGATTTGGACTAGGAAGATTGATATTTAAAACAAAACTGTTATCATCACTAGATCATATATATATAAAGACCGAAGAGAGAGGAAAAATGAATAAATTAATATTAAGTTGTACAAAGGAGGAAAATACAAACATGTCGATATTGAAGTTCAACAAAAAAGTGTGGTTTTTCTTCCAAGTTTTGATCATAATCATTAAAATATGATTTTAGATAGACAATTAAAGTGTTTTGTGGAGTTCAGAATTATGTATTAGCTAATATTTTGGAGGGACATACATTTGTTGGACATTTAGATAGAGAAGAGAAAAAACATGTTGATAACTTAACAAAATATAATGTTGCCCCGAAGCACATATTACTCTCAGTGCAAGATTGAGACAAGAACAATGTTACTCATATCTCACACATATATAAATATAAGTAGAGGAGTGTGAGAGGTTCTATTACAAAAATGCAATATTTTTTTAAGTTAATTAAAAATTCATAATATGTATGTTGGAATAAAAAATGGAGAGACTCAAATGCTTTGAGATATATTTTTGGACACATTCAAATTCAGTGCAATTGTTAACCTTGCTTAATAAATATAAATACATAATAAATTAATAAGCGACTACAAAAATATAAATTAAATATATAACTGTATTAATTAGAGTATAATTAATTGTTCATACTTAGAATTTGACAGAATTAATAAGATCTAATAAATTAATGTACAATGTATATCTTTTTTACCAGAAAATACTATATATGTGCTATTAAAAAAAAGTAAAAAAGTGCACTCTGACAAAGTTAAGAGAGTAGTACCAAAAACATATATACTCACATTCACAAAGTTCCTTTTATTGGAAAAGTTAATTGATGTTTACATATTATATAACAGTAATACAAAATCCAGCAGGGCCCAGGCCCTTGTTTCTCTCTCTTAATATTGACACAAACCTATTTTACAGAAATAAAGGAACATTATTATATAAAATAGATGAAAATACTATTAATTACTAATTATTAGTAATATATAACTTAATTGCTTATCAGAAATTTTGAAAAGTAAATTAGTAGCAAGGTCTAGTATAAAAAATATAGTAGTGAGGTAATGGATGAATCACTTACTCAATGTTGAGTCTATTTATCGTAGAATAAAAAAAAAATTAACTTTATATATATACTAAAGATTTTTATATAACCAAAATATGATGCAATAAATGTGAAAATTACACTAAAAATAGAGCATAATGTATTCTTTTAATATATTTTTTAATATGAATTTTCAAGAGTATCAATATCTTCTTTATCTTGGTTATTAATATAATGAAGCATAAGTAACAAACACAAAATTTATAAAGCATAATACACTGCATACTCTTTTCTTAATAAAAACACCATTATACTCAAAATATGAAGAAAGTAAGAAAGGTGAATACAAAGTAACAAAACTCAAATAGTTGTATAGTGTCCACAATAACAATTCACTTTTCCAGCTCATAATACTAGAAATGCTACGTACTTGATTTCACATGCATGATATATCGATCTACACTACAATACAAATTTGCAAAATAAATTCATGAAATAAAATATATTAAGATTTTCTTTAATAAAAAAAAAATTGGAGTTCTAAAGCAAGCTAGCGTCAATGAACTTCACATACAATTGACACTAATTACTAAAATACTTGACTTGCTAACCATTAAGAATATCTTAGCATTAAAAGAAAACAAATCATATATCTTTTGACTGTCTATATATATATATATATATATATATATATATATATATATATATATATATATTGTAATTAAAAAAACAAAATAAATCATATACTTCTACCGTTGACACTTTTGGTCGAAGACACGTGTCTCAGTGTTTGACACATATTAGAATTAATGTATTAATGTCAGTGTCATATGTCTGTCACAACATGTGCTTCATAGTCATAGATGCGAAACAAACACACATCTTTAATTTGTCGTGTTAAACTGCTTATTAATTAGAGTTACTGATTATTGTCTTTGTTTCATGAAATAAAAAAATACAAATGTAATAAATATTTTAGAATCTTATCTTTAAGTATAGAAAAGATTCTCACAATGACTAAGATTAATTATTGGAAAAAAGTATAGAAATGTGAAAAAACATCAACTCATACTCCGGACAAATAGATTATAGCATCCGAGAATTCTATTCTTATTCTAACCTTCTCTTTTCTATCTCTTCTCTTTATTTTTCTTGTAGTTATGGGTTTGGTGAATCACTACTTATAAGATTTATAACATTGAACAAAAGAAATTTTGTGGTCCATTAAGTTTACATTTATGGTTCAAGTTATCAAGTCCATATTTTTATGCCTAGTAAGCTTCATGTATAACATCACATTTTAAAAATTTTATATTCATAAGTTCTATAAAATAATAGAGGAGGCTGCCATTCAAAATATATATATATATAGAGGAGGTCCAAATACTAACTGCGAAATTGTTTTTTTTTTTTACAATGTTTTGATTAATAATAATAATAATAATAATAATAATAATAATAATAATAATAATAATAATAATAATAATAATAATAATAATAAAAAATAATAATAATAATAATAAATTCCCAGCAATCATATTGAGTTTGGTTGAGTACTTACAACTACTTTGAAACTAAAATCAACCAAAGCTTTAAATTATCTTAAAATTAATTAAATATAAATAATGACGTGATCAATTTATATAATTGGTTGTTGGATACTATACATAATCAAAGTCTAAGATATGAGAGTGTCACCAATAATATTAATAATAATGTAATCTCTTCAAATACTAAACATGTAAATTAAGAATGAAAGTTATTTACATGATACTTTTTGTAGCTTTGTTTATTAATGAATTCACCTATTAATTAGTTTCACTTTGCACATAGTGGACCACCAAGTTCATATTTTCCTACTCATCTTGCTAAAAAAGCAAAAGTGCAATTAAACCTTATTACATCGGTTCCTATGTACATGTTAGATCGGTTATGTGTCCAATCTAACATCAAACGTTGTAATAAATAGTTAATTATAAGATCGGCTAAAATGACAGATGTAACAAGTCAAAATTCAAAATTGATTTATTACATCG
>NC_021161.2:38095497-38104377 GCF_000331145.2 Cicer arietinum
TAAAGCACTAAACATCTCAACCATCAGGATTTTTTGTATATCTCCAATTAAGTATGACGAACCAATTCACCAACAATTCTATGACAATGCATGAACTTTGTTTATCAAAAAATGATCAACTTTTAGAAATATAATTGCATGTAATTAATTAATTAATTGGAACTGAAAATATAAGTACGTGATCAACTTTTGAGTGCAGGGGTAATGCATATATATACACATATGATATAATGATTCCTTTTAGCATTGTATAATAGTGGGTATCTGTTGATAGATTGAACATATACCACCATTTGCTTGGAAAATTCAAAGATAATGATTAGCTTTTGAGAGATATTAATATTATATATATATATATATATATAAATAAAGCAAGATCAGGATATTGAAAAGATTTATGGGTATATGTATGCTGCAACATGTAGTAAAGTGATATTGATCTAATTTGCAGCTTTGAGAGTAAAGAGAGAGAGGATGGGCAAAAGGTTAAAATAAAACATCCGGAAATAGTGTGGAGCCCAATTGTTTTGTAAGCTTCTTTATTTATTCACATATATATATATGAACTAATCATTCATATGCAACAAGCCTTCCAGTACAACCATGAAAGATGAAGTAAAAATCACAGCAATAACAATAGCTTAACTTTTGTTCAAAGTGAAATTCTTTATTCCCTAATGCATACAAGTGCCACAACTTGATATTAAACAAAATAGAAATTGATTATGTTACACCAAGTTGATTATGTTGCATGTTATTAACATCAAAATCAGAAGGTTACCATATGATTTATATAACCAAAGACAAAAACTTGAAGCCAAAAGAAAAAAGGAACATACCTAGGAAATGAAACCAATCAAAAACACAATTTCTTTGAAGTTTTATTAACAGGGACAATTTCACAAACACATAGTATGCAGTTTTAAAGGATAGTTGAAAATTGATTCCAAAAGAAAGAGAAAAAAAGAGAGCAAGATAATGTGTTTAAAAGAGAATCAACACATATGATTTCTAATTCTATGATTATCACTAAATGCATTAAAGAATCAATCAGCTAAAGAGTAAAAAAGTATCATGGTTACCGGCAACATCATCATGGCGGCGAAGCATCATGTTTACTTCGTTCACACTGCATTCATCAACAGCAACACCATTCAATCCTTCAGCCACAAGAGCTGCATCTCCAACTTCCGAACAAATCATCGGCATCTTACCTTTCTTAGCCTTCAGAATTTTAGAGTTAACCACATTCACACCTTCTTCAACTTCAACATCACCACCTGCTTCGATTTCACCAACTCCTCCCGTTGCCACGTCGCAACCATCACCACAATCCCAATGGTTTCAATTTAATACATATTTAGTCGATTAAAGGATAAATATTAATTAGATATTAATTAGAACATGATTTTCCTTCACATTTTTATTACAAATACCGCTTTGTATGGACGAATGGTGAATGATGAATGATGAAAAATGAATCTGCATTCGTGGCTAATTTTTAAATTTTTTTATTTTATTTTATTTTTTTAATTTTGAGATTTTCTTTAAACTCGTGGTAGAACTAGCTAATACAACAGATTTAAATTTGCCATTGCCTTTTTTTTGTGTAACTTTTTTTTAATGTGTATGTTAGAACAGTTCAATTAGAATAGATCTAACAAAGTTGTTTTAATATGTATGTTAGATGAGTTCAATTAGAACAGATCTAATAAGTTTTTTTAATGTGTATGTTAGAACGGTTCAATTATAACAGATCTAACAAAGTTTATTATAATAACAAATTTGCCACCGCTATGCTTATTACATTGGATGTATAACAACCAATGTAATATCCACGATGTAACAAGGTTAAAATGCACTAGTAATATGCATGCATGATGCATACACTTGAAAAACTTTATTGCAATATTATAGTGCAAGTCTTGCAAAGCACATTCTTCGATCAAATAAATTATAAATCAATTAAACCTTATTAGAAAGAAAAAAGAAGTACAAGCTAGAGTAAAATAGATATAGTAAAAACATCTAAAGCTAATATTCAAAATTCACACTAATTAGAGAAATGTCTTCACATGTTAACAATGTAGAGAATCTTTACCATTGGAAGACATTATAAGTAATTTATGCACATTCATCTCTTATAGGTACCCTTCTTTTTTTCTTCATCTATACTTACAATCTAACATTTTTCTCCACCTCTAAAACTATTGACAATAATTAAAGAAGTGACTTTTGTTTTAAAATAAATTAGAGAACTGACTTAATTAACTTACAAACCATTGAAATTGAAAATCAGCATTTAAAACATGCATCAATATTTTGTGGTTAGAAAGAAAAAAAAAAGTAATGCAAATAAAGAAAAAAAGAAAAGCTTGAATTAATGAACTTCACATGCAATTCACACTTCATAGATGCTAATTAAAGAAATGTCTTAGCATGGTGACAATTGAGAGAATCTTACCATTGAAGGACATGCATATACTTGACTTACATGTTCATCTCTTCTTTTCCTGCCATCAAGTGTAAGACATCGGTGAATATAACTCTTGCTCTCTCTATATATATATCTTCTTTATGTTTGTTACTATTCATTAATTAAAAATCACTAGTTATTTAATTGGATTCGCTTTTAATATTAACTTTGCTTAATTTTACCATTTAATTTAGCTTCCAATAATTTCTATACTATTTGACTTTCGTTTATTCCCCTTAATGCTACTAATAATATTCTTAGTGTCCATGGATATGCAAATTTATTAGCAATATTGTCTAAGGTTCATGTCATACATAAGAAGCTTTCGATCTCCATAACTTTGAATATAAATCAAATCATCTGCACCACTGCAAGCAAAAACATCATCAAATTCTCTAAAAATCTCCAAGTACTTTATATGCATTCGCCCAATCTCTTCCCACTCAACCACCATGTAGAACCAAAATAACAATTCCTTTCACAATCTCAGGACGACCTTGTTTACTAATTCCTCCCACCATTACAACTTTTGTGCTAATATTCATTTTTAAATTTAATTTCCTAATAACTAATTATTTAACTTTTTTGGTCTCCCACTATTTTTGATCATGTGGCACTTTTCTTAACTCATTTTTTTATTAAAATTATTGATATATCAAAATATTAAAAATAAATTTATTTTATTTATAAATATTACATATTAAAATTAAAATTAATTTAAAAATATTCAAAATTTATTTCATTTATAAAATTATTTAATATTAATTTACATAATAAAATAAATTAAAATAAATTAAAATAAATTTAATATAAAATATTTATTATTATTCATTTTATCCAAAAGTAATTTTAAACTTTAAAATTTTATTTATTTAAATTTTAATATTTATTTTAAAATTTAAACAAGATAAATATTATTCTGTATTATAATTAATCATAATATAAGATTTGTTTTGACAAAAAATATTATATATGATACATTTTATGAAATATTACTTAAAACTAGATGCATATACGTGGATTGCACACGTTTTTCAATATTAATAATATTCTGATTAGTTTATATTGAATTACTTTCAAAATTATAAATAATAAATAACTTTGAAATATATATATATATATATATATATATATATATTTTAAAAATAACTAAAATATTTTTAACATTAAAATTAATAATAATTATATTATATTTTAAATGAAAATTTTACCCTATATACTATGTTTTACATATGCCTCAAATATTTTTAAAATATCAGCTTTACCTTGTAATATTTAACTATTTTACATACTCAAATTTCCTTTTCAATTCACCATTTTAAATATTTTCGTGACAATCAATTCATGTTTTTTGATACTCAGAAATTTTTAGAAAACTTAACTTGTGTTCCTCAATATTGAAACGTCTCAAAAAACTTATAAAATATTTCTCAGAAACTATATGAATTTTTTTTTGAAGTTTTTTGGTACAAAATATTAAACATGAAAACTGTTGGAAAATATTTCCAAAGTTTTTCGTTAAATTCTTATGTATCTGGATACTCATGAAAAAGTTTTTAAATTCTTATGTATCTGGATACACATAATTTTTTTTAAAAAGAAAAATCATTTTTAAATTATTTAATTTGTTTATATAATTTTTAACATATATAGATAAATCACTCTTATTATGTGATAAAACTTGTGTCAATACTACCAACATTTTCACCATAAATCAAATATGAATAATTATAATTAATATTGTTAAAAACTATTATTGTGATTAATTTATAATTTATTTTATATTTTATTTTAAATATTTGATATAAGGGAAGCTGATGTGATTTGGACTAGGAAGATTGATATTAAAAACAAAACTATTATCATCACTAAATCATATATATATATAAAGACCGAAGAGAGAGGAAAAATAAATAAATTAATATTAGGTTGAACAAAGGTGGAAAATACAAACATGTTGATATTGAAGTTCAAAAAAAAAAGTGTGGTTTTTCTTCCAAGTTTAGATCAAAATCATTAAAATATGGTTTTAGATGGACAATTAAAGTGATTTGTGGAGTTCAGAATTATGCATTACCTAATATTTTGGAGGGACATGCATTTGTTGGACATTTAGATAGAGAAGAGAAAAAATATATTGATGACTTAACAAAATATAATGTTGCACCGAAGCACATATTACTCTCATTGCAAAATTGAGACAAGAACAATGTTACTCATATCTCACACATATATAAATATAAGTAGAGGAGTATGATCCGACTACATGGGAGAGGTTCTATTATAAAAATGCAATATTTTTTTAAGTTAATTAAAAATTCATAATATATATGTTGGAATAAAAAACGGAGAGACTCATATGCTTTGAGATATATTTTAGACACATTCAGATTCAGCGAAGTTGTTAACCTTGCTTAATAAATATAAATACAGAATAAACTAATAAGTGACAAAATAATAAATTAAATATATAATTGTATTAATTAGAGTATAATTAACTCTCCATACTTAGAATTTGACGGGATTAATAAGATCTAATAAATTAATGTACAATGTATATCTTTTTTTACTAGAAAATACTATATATGTGCTATAAAAAAGTAGATAAGTGCACTTTGACAAATTTAAGAGAGTAGTACCAAAAACATATATACTCACATTCACCAAGTTCCTTTTATTAGCAAAGTTAATTGATGTTTACATATTACTAGTATAACAGTATTACAAAATCCAGCAAGGCCCAGGCCCCTGTTTTTCTCTCTTAATACTGACACATACCTATTTTCGAGAAATAAAGGAACATTATTATATAAAATAGATAAAGGAACATTATTATATAAAATAGATTACTTAATTGCTTACCAGAAATTTTGAAAAGTAAATTAGTAGCAAGGTCTAGTATAACAAATATAGTAGTGAGGTTATGCATGAATAACTTACTCAATGTTAAGTCTATTTATCGTAGAATAAAAAAAAATTAACTTGTTATATAAACTAATGATTTTTATATAACTAAAATATGTTACAATAAATGTGAGAATTACACTAAAAATAGAGCATAACGTATTATTTTTATATATTTTTTAATATAAATTTTCAAGAGTATCAATATCTTCTTTATCTTGGTTATCAATATAATGAAGCATAAGTAACAAACACAAAGTTTATAAAGCATAATACACTGCATACTCATTTCCTAACAAAAACACCATTATACTCAAAATATGAAGAAAGGTGAATACAAAGTAACAAACCTCAAATAGTTGTATAGTGCCCCACAATAACTGTTCACTTTTTCCAGTTTATAGTACTAAAAATGCTACGTACTTGAATTCAGATGCATGATATATCGATCTACACTACAATACAAGTTTACAAAATAAATTCATTAAATAAAATATATTAAGATTTTTTCTCAATAAAAAACAAAATTGGAGTTCTAAAGCAAGCTTGCGTCATTGAACTTCACATGCAATTGACACTAATTACTAAAATACTTAGCTTGCTAACCATTAAGAATATCTTAGCATTAAAAGAAAACAAATCATATATCTTTTGATTGTTTATATATATATATATATATATATATATATATATATATATATATATTGTAATTAAAAAAACAAAATAAGTCATATACTTCTACCGTTGACACTTTTAGTCGAAGACATGTGTCTCAATGTTTGACACATATTAGAATTAATGTATTAATGTCAATGTCATATGTTTGTCACAGCGTGTGCTTCATAGTCATAGATACGAAGCAAACACACATCTTTAATTTTTCGTGTTAAACTGCTTATTATTAGAGTTACTGATTATTGTCTTTGTTTCATGAAATAGAAAAATACAAATGAAATAAATATTTTAGAATTTTATCCTCAAATATAGAAAAGATTCTGACAATGACTAAAATTAATTATTGAAAAAAAGTATGAAAATGTGAAAAAACTTCAACTCATACTCCGGACTAACAGATTATAGCATCCGAGAATCCTATTCCTATTCTAACATTTTCTTTTCTATCTCTTCTTTTTACTTTTCTTATAGTTATTGGTTTGGTGAATCACTACTTATTAGTCTAAGAAATTTTGTGGTCCATTAAGTTTACACTTATGGTTCACGTTGTCAAGTCGACATTTTCATTTTCATGCCTAGTAAGCTTCATGTATATCATCACATTTTAACAATTATATATTTATAAGTTCTATAAAATTATAGAGGTGGCTGCCATTCAAAAAAAAAATTATATAGAAGAGGTCCAAATACTAACTGCGGAAAAAAAAAATAACAATGTTTTGATAAATAATAAGAATAATAATAAATTCTTAGCAATCATATTGAGTTTGGTTGGGTACTTACAACTACTTTAAAATTAAAATCAACCTAAGCTTTAAATTATCTTAAAATTAATTAAATATAAATAATGTAGTGATCAATTTATATAATTGGTTGTTGGATACTATACACAATCAAAGTCTAAGATATGAGAGTGATCACCAATAATATTAATAATAATGTAATCCTTTCAAATGCTAAACATGTAAACTAAGAATGAAAGTTACTTACATGATACTTTTTGTAGCTTTGTGTATTAGTGCATAGCAAGAGAAAAAAAGAAACATAATATATATACACCCTAATTATAGAAAATGTCACTAAATAGTAAAAAAAAAAAAGTGGTAATATTTTAAAGCTGATAAAAAAGAAGTAAAGTTGATAAAGAAAAAACATTAGCATGAATTAATGAAGTCACCTATTAATTAATTTCACTTTGCATATAGTGGACCACCAATTTCATATTTTCCTATTCATCTTGCTAAAATGCAAGTTGAATATGCATGCATGATGCATACACTTGAAAAACTTTATTGCAATATTATAGTGCAAGTCTTGCAAAGCACATTCTTCGATCAAATAAAATATAAATCAATTAAACCTTATTAGAAAGAAAAAGAAGTACAAGCTAGAGAAATGCCTTCACATGTTAACAATGTAAAATAGATATAGTAAAAACATCTAAAGCTAATATTCACACTTCACACTAATTAGAGAAATGCCTTCACATGTTATCAATGTAGAGAATCTTTACCATTGGAAGACATTGTAAGCAATTTATGCATATTCATCTCTTATACGCACCCTTCTCTTTTTCTTCATCTATACTTACAATCTAACATTTTTCTTCACCTCTAAAGCTATTGACAATAATTAAAGAAGTGACTTTTGTTTTAAAATAAATTAGAGAACTGACTTAATTAAAACATGCATCAATATTTTGTGGTTAGAAAGAAAAAGAAGCAATGCAGATAAAGAAAAAAGAAAATCTTAAATTAATGAACTTCACATGCAATTCACACTTCATAGCTGCTAACTAAAGAAATGTCTTAGCATGGTGACAATTGAGAGAATCTTACCATTGAAGGACATGCATATACTTGACTCACATGTTCATCTATTCTTTTTCTCTATAAATACCACCTTTCCTGTCATCAAGTGTAAGACATCGATAAGTATAACTCTTACTCTCTATATATATCTCTTCTTTATGTTTGTTATTTTTCATTAATTAAAAATCACTAGTTATTTATTTCAAATAGCTTTTAATATTAACTTTGCTTAATTTTTTTCCACTTAATTTAGCTTCTAATAATTTCTATGCTATTTGACTCATTTATTCCCCTTAATTTAACTTGCAACGAAATTACACTTTTTAATTAGCTTGGTCGTCATCAATAATTGGTTATGCATTGTTGTGGAACTAATCTAACTATCACATGTTTCTATTGAGCTAATATTGAGTGAATATTTATCTTGAGATATATAAAATAGGTTGATTTTCATTTGTGAATATTTATCTTGAAGTAAGGAGTAGGAGTTGTGGCGCCGCCTTCGTACTTCTGAACCACGTTAACGATACTTTTAATTACCCATATTAAAAATTGAATGACTGCAGTTATAGTTCCTTAAGTAGTACTACATGAGTAGGAGGGACTAGCTACCCCGATGACTCATCGTCAATAAAAGAGACAATGATAACTCATTATTTTGTTAGAAGTACCTTTTAATAATAATTTTTTTTAATAGTTAAAAAAAAAAACATGTCCATTGTTCTATCAATTGAATAAACTTAATTATTAAATATATGTTATTTGGAAATAGTATCTCTATATTAGTTTTTTTTTCTTTCTCCTTGATTATAACAAATTATGTTTTTATAGAGTAATTGATTGTAAATCTATTATAATATTATTAAGTTGTTAGATGTGTTTAATATTTTAAAAATAGCTCCCTTTGTCAGACCTAAGTTAAATTTGTTGAATGTTTAGTGATAGGATTTAGACTTTATTTTAAGGTGTAAAACTAGTAATATTTGGTTTGAAAGAACTAGTTGAAATTGACAA
>NC_021161.2:38105009-38106277 GCF_000331145.2 Cicer arietinum
TTATCGACTCGTCTTAGTGATTTATTTAAATTAGCGATTATGGATATTAAATTCAACTTTTATATTAGATATAGATTCATAAATGTTAATTTTAGATTGTTATTATGTTAAGCTTAATATTTTAATATTATTGCTAACTAGACCTTTGGTATATATATATATATAAATTAACTAATATATAAATTAACTAAATTATTTATAATATAAATAAATAAATTAGTTTATATAAATAAAATATAACAATGATGACCGACGAGAATGCGGCTAAGCCTTGTGAATTCCTAGTATACATACAAATGTATGATATACATATTACATCGTGGCCCAGCTATTAGGGATACTAATAACCTAATATTGGTCTATTTCTTTTCTTCCAGCGGCGCAACACACAATGTATACCTTCCCTCTCCAAATTTTAACTCTTTTCTCTTCAGCCACGTGAAACCTATTATCCAATTTGACTTGTATAGTGTAACCAAGTTTTTGTAGATGCGATTCTAACTAAAAGATCCGTTACTTTATTTTAATTCTCCCTTATACGTTGAAAAACCACCATGGTAGCCGTATGCGATCTATCTCGAATTCTCTCCCATTTCACTATGGAAATAGATGAATAGTTGGCTTCACACACAAATCCACCTATGCACTCGTTTCTGGCCTTGCCTTGGCCGATCGTGACTCTATTTAAATGTAAACAACTGTTTTTCGTCCCTTGGACAAACTATTTTTGGGATATTCTAGAAACCACATTCATCCTTCCGAAAAATGGATATCATATCTGGATTTCCCTCATCAAAACCTTCAAGAAACACTACTCATTTGCATTTTTTGGTGAAGTTGACGTCGGACCCTTCCGGTGCTCCGACGAGTCGGTGAGACATTTTCTGCGGTGTTCTTCTCGTCGTTTTGACTCCATTTTTGCTCAAAAAAATTATTATTAATTATTTAATATTTATTTTTATGCTCCGCATAATTTTTCAGTCCCGTGTCGATCTTTGGATTCGTGCTTTACGTTGTCAATCTGCGGTTGCCGTTGAAAACTCTCATTGACTCCCGGGTTTGATGAAACGTCGAAGTAAGGTAAGAGGTGAGAGATCGTTTGAATTCATGAGTGTAATATATTGTTAGATAAACGGGAAAACCGTATTTCCCAACGATTTATCCTGGGCTCGTTACGTATGGCAGTAGATAAATTAATTAATGTGAAAATATAGAATAGAAATATTTGTAGGGTGTTGATTGATTTAATTTGTTTGAATGTGTGGCAT
>NC_021161.2:38106777-38145048 GCF_000331145.2 Cicer arietinum
ATAAGACTCCAAAATATTATTAACTTTGGCTTAAAAGCCTCCGAGCCAAACTCCAAAATATACTAAAAATACATAAAAGGTACTTTAAAATTATGGGTCTTACATCGACTGTCACGTATATGTGTCTCGGGTTGAGTTGAGGGGATCTATGAGGACAGGGTCAATTTGAATTGTCCGTCCACCGGGATGGTGGCATAGTATCAAGCCTCCTAACCAAGTACTTCAGAGTTAGAATGGTACCACATTGTGAAGTACAGTCTAAGCTCATGCATAGCATTGCATTTACTTGTGATTGTTTTGTGGTGATTGATGTGTTTCAAAAGTAATAATAATTACTCTTAGATGATTTGATGCATATTATAATGAGATGATTATCTTGCTTGAGAGAATTTGATGTTATAATATGATACTATTTACTTAAACATTTTGATATATCGTAATGTGATTATGATACGGTCTATTATGATTGTTCCGTGTTATTCTTACTTATATTATATTATTAACATGATTTTGAAACTCACCTCATTCGTTGTTTGTGTTTGACTGGTTTGGCCCTGCGTTTGCGAAATCGTAGTTGTTACAGGTTAATAAGTCTTGAAGTTCAAGTTTGGGAGGAACTCCGCTCTGATAGGTGATACCGGGAATAAGGGTTGTAATTTGTATTTTACTTATTTATTTTGAAACGACTTTTGTATGAAAACCATATAAGTACTAGTAGGTTTTTAGAATTAAATCAAGTAATTATACTTAATTCAAGCTTATTGAGATTGAACTATGGAGTAAAGAAGTTAAAGTGTTCCTTTTGATTTTTTGAGAAACGTGATATCCTAAATTTAAAATTAAAGTTTTTATTTTCTTGGAAACATATTTTTATTTATCCGCTGCAAATTTTATAGAAATATCATATAAAATTATTATATATATTATTTTGGGGTTTAGGGTGTCACAGTCTTTAAGAGACTTGACGGGTCATGGGACTCATGTGCCATCAATAGCAGTCGACAACCCAGTTAGCCATGCAAACATGTTAGGCTTAGGACAAGGAACATCAAGAGGTGGGGCTTCCTCCGCAAGAATTGTCGTCTATAACGCATGTTGGTCATCTAAATGTGGCTCTACAAACATTCTTGCCGCTTTCGATGATGCAATTGCAGACGGGGTTGACATAATATCTGTCTCAATTGCTGGAATAAAATACCATCAACATGACCATTTTAGAGATGTACTATCCATTGGAGCATTTCATGCAATGCATAATGGAGTGCTAACGGTACTTGCGGCAGGAAACAAAGGTCCAAACCATGCATCCTTGCAGAATGTTTCACCTTGGTCAATTGTTTTGGCTGTTGGGACTATAAACAGAAAATTTGTCACACGAGTCAAATTAGGAAACAACATCACTTATGAGGTAAATACATAATTTTATCTTCTCTAACTTCAAAATATAAAGTTACACAGTAGCCTCATTTCTTGAATGCAAGCTAAGCTAATTTGGTTTGTAAGTTGATAATATGAAATTTTGGATGCTTAATTATAAATTATCTTTTTATACATGATAATTACGTAAGTAGTAATGTGTATATCTTGGTTTAATGATAGGGTATCTCATTGAATATATTTGACCTTTTGGAAAAAATGTATCCTATTATCTATGCTGGAGATGTCCAAAATAAGGAAGTAGAGTTCAAGAGACGGCAATCCAGGTATATAGCTGTGATCGTGATATTATTGAAGTTAACAAATGATGTAAACCTTTAACAAGCAACCCCAAGTGGCAATACTATGGTCACAAAAGATGCCACCACAAGCATCAATACAAGGGGAGTCTTTTGTCGCCTAATATGTATTCACTTTAATCTAGTAAGCGCCCTAAGGCCGCCAAATTACTAATTTGATGGAATGCATAGAACCAGATTAACCATGTATAGAGAATTTCTTTATGATAATTAATTCTTGGATATCTATGACACGACCCTCGAAGAAAGTTGGCCAAAGAGAGAGACACATGCACAAATTAATGAAATAACATGCTCCAACCTGACAACCTTGTTGGCAAACCACGAGTTATTGTGACATCACCAAATTGCGCAAATCGAATGGACCACCACAGATAGAATGATGTCTTTAACAAGAGAACTCCACAGTTTATTACATATAAGAAGGACTTCTCTTATAGAAGATGGATATATATGAAAATCAAGGTAACACAAAGCCATCACCAAATTTGTTTAGCAAAGAAACAATCAAAGAAAATATGCACAGTGGTTTTAGAGCAAGAGCCACAAAGACTGCATATAGAAACAATTTGATGGCCACACTTCCTAAGATTTTCATCACAATCATGCTACCATCACCAAAATTCCAACAAACATTATCCATCACAAACGGTATATGCTCTCTTAATCCAGATCAAAGTGAAGATCAAATATGATAAGTAGGTTTAAAAGTACTCTTGATTCGACCTTTAAGCAATATGACATATGTTTATCAGTAGAGACCATCTCCCAACATAACTTGAACATCAAAGTTTTATTAAGGGATTTTATAGACCACAATCCAAGTCCACCCGCTTCCACATGGCTCCAGACTTTGTGCGAAACCACAATGAAAAGTTTACGAGTATGGATAATTTTAGACCATATGAAATTTCTATTCCACTAATCGAGAGTATTCAAAAGAGCCTTAAGCCAAGAATAAACTTGCAACGAGTAGATTAACATTCCATAAATAACACTATGATTCCTTATAGCTAATAGATGTCAACTGGTTATATGATTCTAAATTACTTTCGCGATTATGGTTACGCTGCAAACCGTGATATTGCAGCAAAATATAGACACATGCCTCTGCAAATTCGCAACTGCAATTATAATGTCATTGCAGAGTCCTCTAAAACTTTTTATATTGCAGCCACAATTTAAAATTATTTGGAAGTGTTCAATTATGGGATTGAGATTGAAATTAGCTTCTATGACTTACTTGAAACCATGAGTGTGGAGAATCTTTTTGTTGCCAGTGTTAGGAGATTTCTTTTCATCTATAACATACAAGTCTTCTCCATATGGTGTCATTTGAACACCCAATTTCCTTGATGCAGCAACAATTACTTGACAGAATCTGGAAAGAGGATTGCCCCCAGGTTTAAAGTGTCTATATCTTGGAGTTCCAACAAGAAACAGTACAAGAGCAGCAAATGCAGATCCAGCAGAAGCCCAAAACCCAAGAGCCCATAATCCATCATCTTCAAAATAGCCCAAAATGGTGTTTGAGAAAAGTGAACCAAGGTTCAAAGCCAAGTAAAAGTAGCTAAAAAAAAGCCACTTTTGAGTAACTCTCCTTTGAGTGATCTTCAAAATTGCTTTAGGGATTGGAGGGTATCAACCAAACATTGCAACATTTGGTTCTGACCAATTTGGAGGGTATCACTCAAATGAGCATCATATAATCATATAATCATATAACCTTTAGAGCTGGTACTGTTGGTGTTTTGACACAAGGTCACACTTTTACTGATAGTGCCCTTCCTTAATAATTATGTCATTTATATATGTTTCCAATGTACCCGTTTTATTCCTATTTTTTATTTCTCTATTATTTTTGTTTAATTTTTCTTTTTCTTCTCTCACTTTGTCTCTCGTCTCTCGTACATTCATTATCATATGTTTGTTTTGGATTTGATATAAATAATTTTGAAAAAATAGACTGTTGAAAAAATAGAGGTAAAAAATTAGTAATGATATTTTAAAATTGAATTTTGAGGAATAATTTATATTTGAATGGTAATGTAAATTACTTATGAAAATCTGTCTTTAGACATATTAATTTTCTAAATTTAAATGAAAGCATCCCCATGATCTGTTTTGTGGTAGACTGTATGCGATTTATAATTGTTGGAACCAATTGCTAACTTTCAAATAATACACAATTTGGCTAATACTGCCTGCCTTTTCATGAAAATTCTTTTGTTGTCTTCCTTGATTAATGGTGTATTCAAACAAATAATTACATATAATTTAATATACAAATTTATGCAAAGCAATATGCAGACATATATTATTAACACTTTAATTGTATATATGGTAATTAATATGTATGTTAATAACACGCAATATTAACTAACTTGTTTTTGTGTCATTAATTACTAGTTTGAAAATGGCGTCTCATGGTGTTTTGCTTCTCCTCCTTACTTTGACTTCACTTGTGCTGAGATGTTACTCAACTTCTCCAAATTACCTGAAGGAAAATACACTTATATTCTTTTTATTAAATTATCTTGGTTAATGTGTTTAGCGGCTTAATTACTTTGTGGCTAGAATAAGTACATTTTTCTTGTTTATGGTAAATATGTTTTATTCTAATGTAGACTTACATTATCTCCACCTGCCATAACATGAATGATGAAACTTATTTGCTATTCATGTATCAAAAGATGCTACAAGAAGTTGCAGAGAGGTTATATTTCATCAATTTTTTCATCAAATACTTTTTTTAGTACTTTTCGTATAAAGAAACTGAAAAGTAATGGTAAACTATTTAAATACTCAGCAATTCAACAACAAAGTCTATACTTCATCATTACAAACGCAACTTCAACGACTTTATGGCAAAACTAACAAATAAAGAAGCCGACATAATGGCCGGTATATGTAGACAATAGTTTTTTCTATTGAAAATTATCTATTCTTTCTACATGTATAATTGTATATTTGTTGACCATAAAAATTGGTAACTTATGACTTGATGGGGTGGTGTCCGTCTTTCCCGAGGAGAAGCATAAAATCCTTACCACAAAATCTTGGGATTTTATAGGCTTTCCTCAACGTGTAGAGACAGAACACTCTGAATCTGATATCGTCATTGGAGTGATTGATTCTAGAATCTAGCCAGAATCTCCTAGTTTCGATGATAAAGGATTTAGTCCACCACCAAGCAAATGGAAAGGATATTGCCCAAGTTTTAATTTTACCTACAACAAGTAATATGTTATACTTTAACTCATGTTAAAATTTTCAATTTACTAAGTGAAAAAGAGTACTATTATACTAACAATGGTTGATATATGTTGTTGTAGGAAATTTGTCGGAGCAAGGTATTATTTGATTGATGAAGCCTTGAATGATACTGACCTAGTATTGTCTTTAAGAGACTTGACGGGTCATGGGACTCATGTGCCATCAATAGCAGTCGACAACCCAGTTAGCCATGCAAACATGTTAGGCTTAGGACAAGGAACATCAAGAGGTGGGCTTCCTCCGCAAGAATTGTCGTCTATAAGGCATGTTGGTCATCTAAATGTGGCTCTACAAACATTCTTGCCGCTTTCGATGATGCAATTGCAGACGGGGTTGACATAATATCTGTCTCAATTGCTGGAATAAAATACCATCAACATGACCATTTTAGAGATGTACTATCCATTGGAGCATTTCATGCAATGCATAATGGAGTGCTAACGGTACTTGCGGCAGGAAACAAAGGTCCAAACCATGCATCCTTGCAGAATGTTTCACCTTGGTCAATTGTTTTGGCTGTTGGGACTATAAACAGAAAATTTGTCACACGAGTCAAATTAGGAAACAACATCACTTATGAGGTAAATACATAATTTTATCTTCTCTAACTTCAAAATATAAAGTTACACAGTAGCCTCATTTCTTGAATGCAAGCTAAGCTAATTTGGTTTGTAAGTTGATAATATGAAATTTTGGATGCTTAATTATAAATTATCTTTTTATACATGATAATTACATAAGTAATAATGTGTATATCTTGGTTTAATGATAGGGTATCTCACTGAATATATTTGACCTTTTGGGAAAAATGTATCCTATTATCTATGCTGGAGATGTCCAAAATAAGGAAGCAGAGTTCAAGAGACGGCATTCCAGGTATATAGCTGTGATCGTGATATTATTGAAGTTAACAAATGATGTAAACCTTTGACAATATGAACAAACATTAAAGGGAAAATATATGTAAGGAGTCTCTATAAAATTATTATCATTCAACTTTTGTCACATAAAAATTTAAATTAAATAAAATATATATATATATATATATATATATATATATATATATTAAAATTAGAAGTTGTACTTTTCTAACAACATATTGGACCCAATTATAATACAATCATGTGTGCTCTGGAAAGAGTATTTGATAATAGAGGAAAATTTAAAATGTATATAATTTGCTAATGGAAGTATTCCATGCAGGTTTTGTCCAACCAATTCCTTGGATGAGAAGTTGGTGAAGGGCAAAATTGTGCTGTGTGAAGGTAACATCGGTGGTCCAGAGAGACTGCATATAGAAACAATTTGATGGCCACACTTCCTAAGATTTTCATCACAAAGGAGTTTATCATGGAGAAGATGCCATAGTAGGATGGATTTAGAAGGAGGAATTGGTTTGCTCCAAATCTGCTTGTAATGCGGAAGTCACACTTTTACTGATAGTGCCCTTCCTTTTGCCTTGCCTGGATGTTACCTTTAATCCAAGGTAAAAACTATCACATCATACATGGTTATTTGCTGCTATTCGTTCAGCTCTAATGATCACCAGTAAAAACTTAATAATATTACACAAGTATTAATATATCAATATATAAAGAAAATTAAACTTAACACATGTTTATTTTTATTAATTAATATTTAAAAAAAATGTTGTTTTTTAAAGTTGTTTGTCTTTTAACTAAATTATTCATTAATTAAAAATCACTAGTTATTTATTAACTTTGTTATATTGTTGAAATAAAAATATAAAAAATAAACATTTTTGGCTTGAATTAATTGGTTCTGCATTGTTATGGTACATTTTTTATCTGTTATTGTTATGTATTCTAAATATCACAAGTTATTATTAAATTATCTTAGCGAATATTTGAGTAAATCTTGTTCATATTTTTTTTTTTTGAAGAGGTAAAATAAACCTTCGTTAATTATGTAATTCAACAGCACAACATGTGCAGAGGACAAGAATTATAATAATACAGTTCCAAATCACAATCATACTCACTAAACAAAAGAGCATGCTACCACTGCTTTACTTTTCTTTATTTTGATAGCTTTATTTTCATTTGTTAATTTTGAACCATTGGCTTGGATATATGCATAGCTTAACATGTCACTAACAGTAAGTCTTGAATTTATCTGATCACAATTTTAGTTATAAAATTATTTACTCTTATATAATTCCCTCATTTATTTTTTCAATTTACCTGTTATATTTCCTATTTTCTATCTCTTTATTTTTGCTTAATTTTTCTTTTATTTTTTTACTCTCTCTCTCATCTCTCACATTTTATCATTTGTTTGCTTTAGATTTGATATAAATAATTTTAGATATCAAATCAAATACAACAGTTGTATTTATAATTTTATTTTACATAGTTTTATTTGTAATAGATGTATGAATTATAGATAAGGAAATTGACACTAAAGTGTTAGTCACATCACAAAAGAATAACTTAAGTGCAGCTTAAAGAAGACATTAATTAAATTTAATTATGAAAATATGTGCATTTAGAATAGAATAATTGTGGAACCTGGTAGATATTTTGTTTTCATGGTATTAGTGTGAAAAACAACATCTTGAAGTAGCAATGTCGATTTACAAGGAAGTGGGTTTGAATTGTAAATATATCTTTTAAAAAATTCCTGAAATAAACTCAAGTTTTAACTCAAGAATGATCTCGGTTAAGAAAACAGAAAACGGAGAACGTTCTTGGTTTTTATTATAAAACGAAGAACGTTCTTGGTTAGCTTACAAAACAGAAAATCAGTTTGTGTTTTATCTTAGTTAATCAATCAAGCTTAATAAATAAAGAGATAAGATAGAGAATACCACACAAAGATATATCCAGTCCTCATACTGTGAGTTTTTCCAGTAATTGTTTAAAACAAAGAACCTTCTTGATTTTACAGCACCTAGTTCAGATCAACTTTGATCTATTTTAATCTCTATTACTTTCCACCCATAAAGTAAATGCAACACCTATCTAACTTTGATAGGATTTAATACAATCTAAACAAACTATAATATAACTCTTATAGTTTGAGTTTTTACAATAAGGTTGTTTTTTGATAGAATCTGAGATTTCTCAACTCTTGTTTGAGATTCGATTCTTTACAAAGAAATCAATAGTAATCACGCAATCTGACGTTGGAATTTAGAACTCCTTCTTTGTGAAAATTGAGAACTTCAAGTATGGGAATGTGAATGATTATGGGAATTGACAACACTTGAATTTCTTGTTTTATTTCTGGATATTGGCCTTCCTTTTATAGGCGTTTAGAAGCAATTAATAAGGGTCAAAAAGAGCTGTTGGTGGTGCCCTATTACTTTTGACCAAAACCAATATATGAGAATAAAAATAATCCAACCTTTGAATAAGTTAAAATTGATTTGAGTGAGTCTGTTACAGCCTTGCTTAATCAGTTTTGTCTTCTAGTTTAAGAGCCTTTAAAGCTTCTCACTTAATCTTTGATGTTACATCTTCGATATGGAGCCTTGAATCTAGCAAAAATAGTTTGAACAAAGATTATAAGCCATTGCAGAAGTAAACAGAGTACTGCTGTAATTCTTCAGAAAAAAGAGATTGATTATCAATCTTGATCTGTCAATTTGATCTTTCTGGAGATTTGATGATCAATCTGGAGTTCCTGTTTTGATCTTTCTAGATGTCTTTGTAATGTCTTATCATATATCAAGGTTGATTGAACTTTCTTGACAATTTGATTTAAGTGGTTTAAAACTGTTTCAACCGGTCTGTTTTGAGTCCTTTTATTTTAATGATTTGAGAACCTTCTTGTACTGGGATAAATCCTATTTGTGCTTTGTCATGTACTGATGATATTGGTATAAAATTCAGAAGCAGGGGCTTTGTTAAACTGGTGGAGATTGATTGGTCAAGATGTTGTGACAATCAATCTTGAATCTAGAGATCGTTCTCCATTTTATCCAAAATGATCTTGTTTCAGTTTTGAGTTGTTTTTCTTTGCTTTATTTGATTTTGTTCTTTAATTAAATTCACTCAAAAGCACAAGTTAAATTAACATAACATTTTAGAATCATAATTAACTACCTTAATTAACCTTTGTTTATTTTCATCAAAACTTTAAATATAGAGTTTGTCTCAACAATCTCCCCCTTTTTGATAATGACAAATATGTTTATTTAGATTTTAATTCTGATTCTAATATCAAGTATTGAAGAGCTTAAAAGCTCCCCCTCAATTTATGCAGTAAGTACTTTGACAAAATTTTAAACACACATATGATGTAAACTGGTTTTCTTTAAATTTGAACAGAAGTACATAATATTATATAGCTTTGAAGCATATGCATAGAATCCTATATACAAAAAGATTCTAAACGAGATTAAAAACTAACTTAATTCTCCCCATTTGTCACACAAAAAGGCAGGAGGAAAAACAACTAAGATGCGAGAGACGGAGATGATCCTTCAGATGAGGAGGATTTTCCTGGGTTAGGAACTTGTGGAGGAGGAACAGGAAGAAGTGGATGTGGTGCGATTCCCAGCTTGGGAGCGAGTTGTTCTATGAACCAAGTTCTCAACAGATTAGTCTTCTGATCTTGTTGAAGTTGTCGTGCCATTATGGCCTGAAGAGCAGCCCTAATATCAGAGTTTGAAGGTTCAACCATGCGAGGAGGAGTATGAATGTGAGTAGTTGGTTGAGAGGTGGCAGCAACAACAGTGTTGGACAAAATGACGGAACCGGAGATGGAAGGAACAGTTCCAAAGGAGGTAGCCAAGGACGGGAGGGGTCCAGATGGTGTGGGTGGCTTACCAGACGGGCCAACAGCTTCTGGAAAGTAAAAAAATTGGCTAATACCAAAAATGGAGGAATTTGTTTTTTGTGGAGAGTGAAGGATTTGAGAATATGAGAGGAAGTCAGTGGAGGATAAGGTGAATGGTTGAGGAAAAATAGAGAATGTTGATGAAGGTGGAATTTTGTCTGGAGAATGTTTTGGTTTCTATGGAGAATATTCTGGAGAACGTTCTCAGTTTGATGAGGAATGTTCTGAAGCAGTTTCTGGAACTGCATCTCCTGATGGATCAGATGATGAAGGTGAGAAGGGAATAGGGTTTGTGGCAGTCCTTCGTCGTGCAGACCGTTTTCTTTTCAATGATGTTGGAAAGGAAGATGTTGTTGTTGTGGGTTGAGCAGAAAGTGTTTTGCATATATGGGACAAATTCTTAGTGGAAAATTTGGAGAGTTTGATGAGTGATTTTTCAGACGAAAGGGAAACTCCAAAATGCCTAAAGACTTTAGTCAATATCATTCCATAAGGAACATTATTTTTCTTGTAATCTTTGGTAGCAGCACAAATCATGTGTTGGATGATCACATGAGGAAGGTTCAAACGCTTACAATTTAGGAGATGATAGATGAGTAGGGCGTCGTTGGTAGAGACATACTTGTGACTTCCACAGTGGGGAATGAGAGTATGTTGGCACATGTTGTTAAACACCTTTAGGAGAGGTTTGAGGTATGTTCAAAGGTAGCGGGTGGAGCCTTCTTGAAATTGATCAGAAAGGACTTCAGTCTCTTTTAGATTCAGAGTTGAATACCACTAGTTGCCAAACACAGATGGTCCTTCTGTTGGTAGTTGAAGAATAGAGGCCAAGATGTCTGGGGTTAGGCGGATCTCAATTCCCTTAATCATGGATATGATCAGGGATTTACCCAAAAATATTTTTGCATTGCAATAGAATGCTCGGACAACATTAGGGTAATAACACTCAGATGTTTGTAAGAATGAAGTCCAACCAAGAGCATCAGTGTGATGCTGGACATCATTACCATCAACAATGAGTTTGTTAAAGACAAAAACTCGATCGATTCCAATTGAGCGTTGAGCCCATTTATCTTTGAAAAGTTTGGAGTTTTTGGGGGAAATCAGAGGTAGTGTATTTGGTTTGGATTTTTTGGTAGGTGGAGATGGTTCAGATGTTTCAGAAGTTGATGGAGATGAACGTTCTGGTGTTGGAGAACGTTTGGTTTTTGTTGATGGGGGTGGTGTACCAAGTGGAGAAGTTTCTGGATTTGGAGAAGGTTCTGAAGGAGAGATTGGAGATGAAGAAGGTTCAGGAGAAGCTGTTTCATTGAGTCTTAGATTTTGTTTGGGTGCAAGCATTTTCTTTCTTTGGGGTTTTTTCAGTTTGTTTCTGGCTATAAACTGGGCAATGGTCATGGTGGTTTTAGTTTTCATGGTCTTTTTGGATGGAGTTGAAGGTTGAGATAATTTTGGGAGATAGGAAAAATTTTCTTCGATCAATCTCCTTTTTTGATTTGGAGGAGTTGATTGAGAGGGTTCGGATGAAAATGAAGATTTTGAAGGAGTGATGGGTTTGGGTTGTGCTTTTTCTTTAACGGCTGTGGGAGGAGGAATTTCAGACGAGTCATCAATCTCGGAATCGAAGATGATGAAGTAAAAGGGTTTTTCTGTTTTGGCTTTGGAAGTTCCAATGCCATATTGAACTCTCATGGAGCGTCTTTTTGGTATCATAGGTTTTCTTAGATGAGGAGGAACTTGAGCAATATTAGGAAAATGACATGTGTATAGTGGTGGAAGAACAGAGGATATGGGATTGGGATTGATAGGAAGATTGTTAGGGTTAGTTTCAGGGGATGATGAAAGGTAATTAGAAAACGAAGTATCAGAGGAAATGTGTGGAGGAGTTGGTCGTGGCGGTGGAGAAGGTGAGCGTTGAAATGAATCAGATGATGGGGATGATGAAGATGGTGAACAAGGATAATCATTATTTCCTGCAGATTGTTTTGTGTGTACCATGACTTGGGAGTTGAGAAGTCTGAGTGAGAGAGATTGGAGGAAGAAGATGAGAAGTTTAAAGATTTTGTTTGCTGTTTTTTAGGAAAAGAAGATGGAGTGGTTAAAGGATTTGTCAGAAATGTGAGAAGGACAATGATTATCTTGGGAAGGAGGAGAGAATTTTGGGGGCAGGAGTGTTGTGTCAGTTTCTCTTTTACAGGTAAAGAGACACATGCATTAAATGCCAATATTTCCTTTTTTGGTTTTAGAGGGAAAGTGATGACTCAGAGAAGAATGTTGGTTGACAGAACGAAGACTGATGCCTGAAAAAACGGAGATTGATAAACGTTCTCCTTTTTCTGCAGAAGCAGAATTTAACCAAAATTCTCTGGATTTTTCTTGATTTTCAGTTTTTCTTTGATTAAATTAAAACTATCTTCGACAAGAGGCTTTGTAAAGATGTCAACAAGTTGATTTTGAGTATCAACGAAGATTAATTCGATATCTTTCTTATTGACATGATCACGAATGAAATGATGTTTTATTTCAATATGTTTTGATCTAGAGTGTTGTATTGGATTTTTAGACAAATTTATAGCACTTGTATTATCACAATAAATTGGAATACTGGAATAACTTACTGAGTAGTTTTGGAGTTGATTTTTAATCCATAGAACTTGTGAACAACAGTTTGCTGCTGAAACATATTCAACCTCAGTTGTTGATAAGGCTATAGTGTTTTGTTTTCTGCAAGACCAGCTGATCAGTGCTTCGCCTAAGAATTGACATGCTCCACTTGTGCTTTTTCTTTCTATTTTATCTCCGGCATAATCAACATCACAATATGCTATAAGATCAAAATGTCAACCCTTTCTATACCAAAGACCAAGATTAGTGGTTCCAACAAGATATCTAAATATACGTTTTACTGCTGTTAAATGGGATTCTTTTGGAGGTGATTGAAACCGCGCGCATAATCCTACTACGAATACTATATCAGGCCTACTAGAAGTTAGATAAAGAAAGGAGCCAATCATTCCTCGATATTCTTTTTCGGAAACATAGTTGCCATTTTCATCTTTCTCTAAAGAGGAAGATGGATGCATGGGAGTGGTCATGATTTTTGATTCATTCATCTTGTATTTGACCAACAAATCTTTAATGTACTTTTCTTGACAAATAAAAATGCCGTTTTCATATTGTTTAATTTGTAAACCAAGAAAGTACCTTAATTCTCTCGTCATGCTCATTTCAAATTCACTTTGCATAAGTTTCGAAAAACCTTCACACATTTTTTCATTTGTTGATCCAAAAATGATATCATCAACATATACTTGAACAATGAGTAAGTCGTTCTTTTCTGTTTTCTTAAATAATGTAGTATCAATTTTTCCTCTCAAGAATCCATTTTTTATTAAGAATGAACTCAGTCGTTCATACCATGCTCTTGGTGCTTGTTTTAAACCATATAGACCTTTGGTGAGTTTGAAAACATGATTTGGTTTTGATTGATTTTCAAAACCTGGGGGCTGTTTTACATAGACTTGTTCATTTAAGAATCCATTTAAAAATGCACTTTTAACATCCATTTGAAACAATTTAATAAGTTTATGAGATGCATATGCAAGAAGTATACGAATAGCTTCTAACCTTGCAGCTAGAGCAAATATTTCATAATAATCTATACCTTCTTGTTGATTGTAACCTTGAGCTACCCTTTTGCTTTGTTCCTGATAACCTTACGTTCTTCATCTAGTTTGTTTCTGAAAACCCATCATGTACCAATGATTGTTTGATCTACTGGATCAGGTACCAAGGTCCAAACTTCATTTTTCTCAAACGGCAGCAATTCTTCCTTCATGGCATTTATCCAAGATTGATCGATAATGGCTTCTTTGATTGATTTTGGTTCGATCTGTGATATCATTGCCATATTGTTCTCATCATTCTTGAATGATTTTCTTGTTCTAATCCCATCATCCGTGTCTCCAATGATCTGGGTTTGAGGATGATCTTCAGTCGTTCTCCAGCTTTTTGGTGGAGAATGAAACGAAGATTGTTTATCAATCTCTATTTTCTGCAAACTGTTTTGCTGTTGTATTTCGATTTTATTTTCCTCTTCCTCATATTTTTTACTTATATCTAAGTCATCAAACTCATCAAATAGTATGTGCATACTTATTTCTACAACATTAGTTCTTAAGTTAAACACTATATATCCTTTGGAATCAGTTGAGTAACCAGGAAAGATTTCTTTATCTGATTTTGCATCAAATTTTCCAATGAGATCTTTGTTGTTTAAAATGTAATAGTAACAACCAAAGATATGAAAGTAAGAGATGTTTGGTTTTCTATTTTTCCAAATTTCATATGGGGTTTTGTTGATGATCTTTCTTATGGATACACGGTTTAGAATATAGCAAGATGTGTTTATGGCTTCGGCCCAAAAATATCTTTCAACATTTGACTCTTCTAAAATGGTTCTTTCCATTTCTTGTAGTGTTCTATTTTTTTGTTCAACAACTCCATTTTGTTGTGGAGTTCTTGCACATGAAAGATTATGAGAAATGTCAAGTTCATCAAAAAAGGTTTTAAAAGAAGCATTTATAAATTCTCATCCATGATCACTTCTTACAAAAATGATATTGGATTCTTTTTCATTTTGAACTTTTTTGCAAAATATTTTAAATGCTTCAAAGGCATCATCTTTTTGTTTCAAAAACAGAACCCAGGTAAATCTTGAAAAGTCATCAACAATAACAAAACCATATTTCATTCCTCCTAGACTTGTTGTTTTGACTGGCCCAAAGAGATCTATGTGAAGCAGTTCAAGAATTCTGTTTGTTGTTACAAAGTCTTTTGAATGAAAACTACTTTTGACTTGTTTTCCTTTTGGACATGTTTCACCTATTTTATCTTTTTCAAAGTTAAGTTTGGGTAATCCTCTAACAAGATCTAATTTTGAGATTTTTGAAATGGTTTTCATACTGATATGCCCAGCTCTTTTATGTCATATCCATTTATCTTTATTGATTGATATAAAACATGATTCATCAGGTAGTTCTTCAAGATACAAAACATATAAATTTTTTTTTCGATTTCCAAAAAATAGAATTTCTCCAGTTTTAGTTTTTCTAATTTCACATACCTTTGGTTTGAAAATGACTTCACATCCATTGTCACATAGTTGACTTATGCTTAACAAATTGTGTTTTAAATCTTCCACATATTGAACATCAGTTATCTGAGCAGAGTTTGTCTTACCAATGGTTCTGTTATCTTTAATCTGAGCTTGGTTGTTATTTCCAAAAGTAATCGATCCTCCATCCTTCTTGATGAATGTCATAAAGCAGTTTTTATCTTATGTCATGTGTCTTGAACAACCACTGTCCAAGAACCAAGGCTTTCTCTTTATATTTGGAAATCCAACCTACATTCGATATTATTTCAGCCTTAGGTACCCACTTTGTTTTGGGTCCTTCAAAGTTAGTTTTGAAATTTTTCTCTCTTCTTGAGATAACATATCGTCCCTTTTTGATTGTTTTTTAAACCAATTGAATATTTACTTGTTGATTTCAAAAAAGATTTAATAATCTGGGTTTCATAAGATTTTGAACTTGGTTTGAAAACATTTGCAGATCGTTCTCCTTTTTCTGTTTTTTCTGGAGAAGGTTCAACTTTCATTTTGGAACTTTCTCCGTTTTGAGAACAGTTTGGAGAATGTTCTCCTTTTTGCAGTTTTACCAATATTGTCTTGGCAAAACGATCTCCTTTTTTAATCAAGCTCTTACTTTTAATCTTTTCATCTATTTTTCTGAAATAGCAAGAAAATTCCAAATGTCCAAGTTTCATACAATTTTGTTTTTTGAGTAGCTTTAATGAAATTTAATAAATCTGTTTTAAGAAGTTCATTTTCATTTTTAAGGTGAATGTTCTCCGTTTTCAGAGCAGAACGTTCATAAACTTCTTGTTTTTCAAAATTTTGTTTCTTCGTTTCTTTTAGCTCTTGAATAACACTTTTGAGCATATTATTTTGAGCTTGACTTTATTCTTTTTCTTCTTTCTCTTTATGAAATTGTTCTTTTAAGAAACTACATTTTTGAATAAGGAGGTTTGGGTCATTTAACAAGTTATCAAATTCTTTTCCCATTTGTTCACATAAATAACAGGGTTCAGAATTTATTACCTCATCTTCCTCTGTTCTTGCCATTAAGCATATGTTAGCCTCTTCTTCTTCTTCAGTTTCTAATTCTTCTGAATCATCCCATGTTGCCATCATTGACTTCTATTTGAAAGGAAATCGTTTTGGTGGATTTTTGTTTGAGGGACATTATGTTTTGTAATGTCCTAATTTATTACAACCAAAACATGTGACTTGGCTTTTATCTACCTCTGTTTTGGGATTTTTGTTTTGAAATCCCTTTTTGATTTGATTTCTTCTTCTCATCATTCTCTGTATTCTTTTGGTGAGAAGAGCAATTTCATCAGCATCTTCTTATTTGTTTTCTTCTAGTTCTTCCTCTATTTGTGTTGTGATTTTTTCTTGAGATGCTTTTAGTGCTATTGCCTTTCCCTTCTTGATTGGTTTTTCTTCTTGTAGCAGTACTTCATGTGCTCTTAATGTTCCAATTAATTCTTCTAGGGGAAGTGATTCAAGGTTCTTGGCTTGGCTTATAGCTGTTACCATTGGTCTTCATATAATTGGAAGACACCTCATGATCTTTCTTACTCTTTCTTGAATTGTGCAAGCTTTGCCAAGAGAACGCATTTCATTTACTATTGTTGTGAATCGTGAGTACATTTCATCAATTGTTTCTCCATCTTGCATTTCGAATAGTTCGAATTTCCTTATGCCAATGTCTATCCTAGTTTCTTTGACATGGCTTGTTCCTTCATGGTGAGTTTGTAGTGTATCCCAAACTTCTTTTGCAGTTGTGTATTCATATACTCTTTCACTTTTTTCCCTGCTTAAAGCACATGATAAGAATAACTGAGCTTTAGAATTTAGAAGTACCTTAGTTTTATCATCAGTTGTCCAATTTGTTTCTTTCTTCATGGTAGAGTTTAAGTCATCTTGATCAACCCTTGGTATGAAGTCTCCATCTGTAATGATGCGTCACATTCCTGTATCTTGAGACTTTCGAAACAGGTGCATCTTATTTTTCCAGAAGTAGTAATCCGACCCATCAAAGAATGGTGGTCTGTTTGAAGATCCTCCTTCAACAATGTATTTTGCTTTCGACATTCTTCTAGATCTTTTCTCTAGCACTTGTTAGGTATTTTTACTTTTTCTAGAAACCGAGCTCTGATGCCAACTGAAGTAGCAATGTCGATTTACAAGGAAGGGGGGTTTGAATTGTAAATATATCTTTTTAAAAATTCCTGAAATAAACTCAAGTTTTAACTCAAGAATGATCTTGGCTAAGAAAACAGAAAACGGAGAACATTCTTGGTTTTTATTATAAAGCGGAGAACGTTCTTGGTTAGCTTACAAAACAAAAAATCAGTTTGTGTTTTATCTTAGTTAATCAGTCAAGCTTGATAAATAAAGAGATAAGATAGATAATACCACACAAAGATATATCATGGTTCACCCAACTCGGGCTACGTCCAGTCCTCACACTGTGAGTTTTTCCACTAAGTGTTTAAAACAAAGAACCTTCTTGATTTTATAGCACCTAGTTCAGATCAACCTTGATCTGTTTCAATCTCTATTACTTTCCACCCATAAAGTAAATGCAACACCTATCTAACTTTGATAATTTAATACAATCTAAACAAACTATAATATAACTCTTATAGTTTGAGTTTTTACAATAAGATTGTTTTTTGATAGAATCTGATATTTCTCAACTCTTGTTTGAGATTCGATTCTTTACAAAGAAATCAGTAGTAATCACACAATCTGATGTTGGAATTTAGAAATGCTTCTTCTTTGTGAAAATTGAGAACTTCAAGTATGCGAATGTGAATGATTATGGGAATTGATAACACTTGAATTTCTTGTTTTATTTCTAGATATTGGCCTTCCTTTTATAGGCTTTTAGAAGCAATTAATAAGGGTCAAAAAGAGTTGTTGGTAGTGCTCTATTACTTTTGACCAAAACCAATATATGATAATAAAAATAATCCAGCCTTTGAATAAGTTAAAACTGATTTGACTGAGTCTCTTACAACCTTGCTTAATCAGTTTTGTCTTCTAGTTTAGGGGACTTTGAAGCTTCTCACTTAATCTTTGATGCTATATCTTCGATCTGGAGCCTTGAATCTAGCCAAAATAGTTTGGAGAAAGATTATAAGTCATTGCAGAAGTAAACAGAGTACTGTTGTAATTCTGCAGAAAACGGAGATTGATTATCAATCTTGATCTGTCAATTTGATCTTTCTGGAGATTTGATGATCAATCTGGAGTTCCTATTTTGATCTTTCTGGATGTCTTTGTAATGTCTTATCATAAATCAAGGTTGATTGAACTTTCTTGACAGTTTGATTTAAGTGGTTTCAAACTGTTTCAACTGGTCTGTTTCGAGTCCTTTTATTTTAATGATTCGAGAATCTGCTCGTAGTGGGATGAATCATATTTGTTCCTTGCCATGTACTGATGATATTGGTATAAAATTCAGAGGCAAAGGCTTTGTTAAACTGGTGGAGATTGATTGGTCAAGATGTTGCGACGATCAATCTTGAATCTGGAGATCGTTCTCCGTTTTGTCCAGAATGATCTTGTTTCAGTTTTGAGTTGTTTTTCTTTGTTTTGCTTGATTATGTTCTTTAATTAAATTCACTCAAAATCCGAGTTAAATTAACATAACATTTTAGAATCATAATTAACTATCTTAATTAACCTTTGTTTATTTTCATCAAAACTTTAAATATAGAGTTTGTCTCAACACATCACTCTTCAAGATAAGTACTTCATTCGTCTTATTTTAAATATCTCATTTGAAGTGTGTACAATTGTTTAGAAAATGATTAGTTGATTTGATTTTAATGATAAAATATTTCATTTACTCAAATATTTTTATTAATTTTAATTAGCAGAAAAATTTGATGAGTTGAAATATAATAAATAAGAGTATTAGTGGAAAAAAAAAGTAATTAATGTTGTATTTGTATTATAAAATTACAAATAATTTGAGACAAAAAATGGAAAATGAGGTATTTAAAATGAGATTGAGGAAATAATTGTTTCTTCGTAAACTTGACTTGTCAAAATGGAATAACAATTTATAAATTTGTGACAGTTGCAGAACCGTCGCAAACATCAAACTGCAACGGTTACAACCGCCGCAAACCCTTTTTTTAACCGCCGCAAAACGTTTTTTTTCTTGTAGTGTTAGTTAAAACCTAATTTGTAGTATGCATGTGTTCATCGCCAGCTCACATGTCTTTTGTGTCGGGTCTTTTTTGTTTAGTTATACGAGTCAAAAGCAACAAATATAATGTCACTCATGATTCAATTATAATGCAAAAGAAAATATTAAAATTTAATATGGAGAAATATAAAATTAAAAATATGGATTAAGAGTTTTAAATGATCTTGTTGACAAATGTGTTGTTATTATTGTTCTTTAATTACTCTAAAAACTTTAATTTTTTAAGAATTATGTTAATTTCAACCATTGTCCATTTGATTTATTGGTATCACCCAAAATTCAATGAAATCTCTCAAATTTGTACAAAATTGTACGAGTGAAAACAAATACTTAAGCATTGTACTGCTGGGCACATAGCAACCAATATGTCTCCTTCAGCTTGCCGTACATTGAGACTCAATCCAGATTAAATATTTATAGTTAATTTATGTCTTTAGTTTTTACATTCTTTCCATGTGGCACATTGGCTAATATATACTCCTTCTCTATAGTAATTGTTATAAATAAAAATATACTTAAACAATACTTACACAGTTTTAAAGAAAACTAGATAAATATGAATAATTTTTTAACAAGTATATCAAAAAAATTTAACAAGTATATTTTTTAAGAGATCCAATCTCCTACTCCTACACTTCAATTGGTATTTGAGTACTTTTTTTGTTGTTGTAACAAATAATTATTATGCATACCAACAATGTGATGTGAGGTACATTTTTATTAATTTATCTTGTATTCTCTTATATTGGAAATGTCTGCCGATTATAGTTCTATTATTGTTTAAATATTTACCTATGAATTTTAATAAAAATGAAAACTACTTTGAGTTGCTTATGAGAAATCTTTTAGTTTAATTATAATTTTTGGATACTTAGTAAAAATGTTAAAGAAAATTATTTTTATTATTAATTCCAAAAAAAAACAAATTATTTTTACATTATATAAAAAACCCCAAAAATTTATATATTTTTATCTAATTTTTTTTTTATAATCTCAAATATTCTACTCTAGTTCGAAAATATAGATTTTAATCATTTTCATGTTGATGTTTTTACAAACCTTAAGTCCCCATGCTTGCAACTAGGGCGGTTCATGGTTGGTTTTTTTAAAAAACCAAACCATATCCATTTTAAAACCAATATAGGGATTTAGATTTATAACCAAATCTATTATTTGGTTTAAAACCGGTTATAAAATCAATCGTAAAATTGGTTATGGTTAAATAACTGGTTTATAATTAAACAACCGATTTTGAAAATTTTAATTTTAAAATCGGTTATAATTTGATTATTTTAAAAAAAATAAAATTTATTCATAGTTTAAAAATCGGTTATTTAAAAAAATCGATTTTTTCTAAAAAATTCTTACCAAATTTTTCGAAAAAAAAATTTGATTTGAAATTTTTTTGAAAAAAGTAAGTTTTTTTTTTATAATTTTTTTCCGATATTTTTTCGAAAAAAAAAATTTCAAATTTTTTTCATGAAATATATTCTCAAAATTAACAAAATATTGGTAGTGGATAAAGACCGGATAAAAACCAAATCCAAATATAAAACACAAGTGGTTATCCAACCGATTTATAAATAAACCGGATTATAACCATATGATTTTAACCGGATATTTAAAATGGATGTGGATCCGGTTTTGGATTTGGGCCTCATAACCGAATTTTTTGCACAGCCCTACTTGCAACAATCTTAGTGTTCACTGCGCAGGAGCTAGCTCATATTACCATCAAAATAGTTGCAACGATGCAACATTCTCTCGTTTATTAGTCAACGCTTTTTCTACTAACCCCAATATTGACGGCTTTGACATTTCTTCTTTTAAATATATTTTAATCCAAGATTTCACCATTTATACATGTAAATGAAGTTCATTTTAGTATTATCCTTTATATTTTAATTTTAGTATTTAAAAATGAGTTTAATATATGGATCCGACTTCTCTTTAAGTGAACAATTTACTTTAGAGAATAAAGTAGATAATATCGACTATTGATTAATATTATACGTACACATTGTATGAATCATTATAATATTAACCGTTAATTTGTCCATTTTACTAACTTATCACTTTATAGAAGTCAAATCTTTAATATATATACTCTATCCATTCTTTTCGGCCTTTGCTTATAAACAAATATATGGTTTTATAGCAATTGATTGTTACTCAAATTAATTACTCTATATACATATATGTGCAATTTAAATATGAGCCACCCTTTTTTATACATAATAGGTGATGATTGTATTGCTCTCAATAGCGGCTCCTCATACATTAATGTTACTCATTTTGTTTGTGAACCAGGTCATGGGTTAAGGCTATTTTATATAATTTGTATTTTAATTTCGTAAAACTTAATTGAATTGTAGTATTATAAATGAACTTGTCAAACTAATCAAATGGTTTATAAAGTCTAATTAATTAAGAATAAATTGATCGAGAGAATATGAATTTATACATTACAACCGAAACTTTGAGCGAGTAACACTCACACACTAAACCTATGAAATGTGAAAACTAATTATCACACTATATTATTGCTTTATTTGGGGTATATTCACACTTGATATTTCTATAGATATTTGAGTTTGAGCATTCAACAAATTATAATGAAAAATTTGTGAATTAATCCAACATTGGAAGCCTTGATAGAGATTATTTTTATGAGACAATTGAAGAGGTTCATGTACATAATTGCAGTTTCATTGAAACAACAAATGCAGCAAGAATCAAGACATATCCAGTGAGTTGAAAGTTATTATCATATATTTGTATATCTCCTCTGCTAATTATGCACCTTATTTCTCTACTTTTTTTTTTTTCTAACTCAAATTGTAACACCTCAAATTTTACAATAAACTATTTTATTAATTAATTAGGATTTTGGATAATTAATTTAGTGTTTATTTTAAATACATGTTGATTAATTTTTTATATAGGTGTGTTTTCTATGATGTGTTAATCTTGTACATATTTGACCAAATATGTTATATTTTATTATTTTATATATTTTTCTAAAAAATAATAGTATATTAGTGTAAATATTTTTAAAGAATCAAATTTAGGCGATTTTCTGTGTATATGTGAGTTGATAATTAGTATCATATTTTCTTGTGTGTTTGATTAATATTAAATGTGCACTTAATTATATTTAATTATTTCTAAAGATATCTTATTTTAATTATTTATTTTATAAATAAGTATCTTGAGATAGTAGTAATATTGTGTTTGATTTTCTTTATTTTTATATACTTATTTTGGAATTGTGATTTTATATATATATATATATTATGATTTAGTAATTAACATAAAATCTTGTTGTTATATTTATTTATTTTATAATTTTGATAATTCTCTAATGATATATTATTATAACGTGAGTATTTTGAAAAATAAGTATAATTATAGTGATTAATTTAAATATGAAAGATTGGGTTGTTAATATTATGTATTTTTTTAAAAAGCTAATTATTTTAGTTACTCTAATTTATCATATGTTAGTTATGAAATATTATTAATATTTTATTAATGAGATTGTGTTTTAAAAATATAATATTAAAAAAATTAATAATTATAGTGATTAATTTGAATATGAGAGATTGAGTTGTTAATAATATGTATTTTTTTAAAAGGTTAATTATTTTAATTACTCTAATTTAATATATGTTAGTTATGACATATTAGTAATATTTTATTAATGAGATTATGTTTAAAGGATATAATGTTGAAAAAAATTAGTATTGATAATTGTTGGCTTTTTTTTATAAATAAAAATTAAAATAATAATAAAAGAAAGGACTAAAATGTGTTTTATAGGCTAGATCCATGTGCAATAGAAAAATTTTATTAAATAATAATAAAACAAAACCCAAAAAATGAGAGAAGGCAGCCGTACAAGTGATAGCAACAAAAGAAGCTAGCGGCACCCATCTTTACAAATAAATGGACACCGGTCATCTATATCTATCTCAGAAAATTTTCTAAAAAATAATAATATATTAGTGTAAGGATTTTAAAGAATAAAATTTAAGTGATTTTATGTGTATATGTGAATTGATAATTAATATCATATTTTTCTGTGTATTTGACTAATATTAAATGTGCACTTATTCTTGATAGATTATATTATCCATGTGACACTCTAAACCCCAAAATAATATATATAATAAATTATATTATATTCATATAAATTTTGCAGCGGATAAATAAAAATATGTTACCAAGAAAATAAAAAAATTTATTTTTAACTTAGGATATCACATTTTTCAAAAATCAAAAGGAACACTTTAAACTTATTTTGTATATTAAAATAGTGTAATCTCAATAAGCTTGACTTAAGTATTATTACTTGATTTAATTTAAAAATTTACTAGTACTTATAAGATTTTCCTACAAAAATTCGTTTCAAATTAAATAAGTAAAATACAATTTTAAACCCTTATTCCCGGTATCACCTATCAGAGCATGGTTCCTCCCAAATTTGAACTTCAAGATTCATTAAACTGTAACAACTGCGATTTCGCAAACACAATATCAAACCAGTCAAACACAAACAACGAAGGAGGTGAGTTTCAAAATCATGATGACAATATAATACAAGTAAGAAGAACACGCAAACAATCATAATAGAACCGTATCATTACACAAACATTCCATCAAGAAAATATCACATTAAAAAGTCAAAATCACTAAAGGAAAATCAACAAATTTCACTATAATATCAAATCGTCTAAGAGAAATTATCACCACACACGATACATATTAATCACAACAAAACAATCACAATAAAATGCAATGTTATGCATGAGCTTAGACTCCACTTCACAATGTGGTACCATTCTAACTCTGAAATACTTGGTTAGGAGGCTTGATACTATGTCACCATCCCGGTGGACAGACAATTTAAATTGGCCATATCTTCATAGATCCCCTACACTCAACCCGAGAAACATATACGTGACAATCGAGGTAAACGTGTGTTGCGTGGTAGCTCCCGACATTTGGAGTGCTACCTCCAAGTCACCTAGGAATTCCCCACCTGAATACCTCCAAGGTCTAACAATCTTGCCTTAAGGCTCGACAGCAGACCGCCACGATCAGGCTCATTCAATTGTACTTCCCCGGAATCACTAGGCTTGTCAGACCCTGCCTATATGATGACAAAATAATCTCCACTTCACAAATTCACAATATTTATTTTCTCCCCTCGTTCGTATATGATACTCCATTAAAACCGTCATCTCAAACACAAATTGAAATCCCCATTATTTCATTAATTATGGGGTTAATTCAATATTCTCATCACGGTTAGAACATCACTATCATCATCATCACATAAACTCATCACAAATTTATAACAACACTATCATCAATCAAACATTATCACATAAACTTATCACAAATTTATAACATTACAATTATTAATCGTACATCATCATCATTACATAAAATTACCACAACACATCCATCTTTTGTTATCACACATATATATAAATTTAATTCGACACCCAATATGACAATAATATCAATATCACACATTCAAATAAATCAAATCAATCAACACCCTACAAATATTTTTATTCTATATTTTAATCTCACAATTTCCATATTTGCACATTAATTAATTTATCCCTCAAAAGGCTACTGCCATATGTAGCGAGCCCCAGAAGAATCGTTGGGAAATACGGTTTTTCCGTTCATCTCACAATATATTATATTCATGAATTCAAACGCTCTCTCACCCCTTACCTTATTTCAACGTTTTCACACACGAATAGGATTCCACGAGTAAACAACCTTTGTTCATTGACTTTTTGTCCATCAGTTGATCTAACTCGACAGTTTATGGGTAAACGTTAAAAATAAATTATGAGAAGATACTCTAAAAACTAAATTCGAAATTCAGTCAAGGAAAATTACCATAAATCAGAAAATCAACCAGTGGATAATATATCCACTTTTCATACGGTCGTTTTGGCGGTGGTTTCACTCAAATCGGACTTACAGTGAAGGAGAACGGTGCAAAATAACAAATTCTACAAACAGAGAAGTCGGGTATTTTAGAGAGAAATTGGGGTTGTTAAAATTCTGGAAAATTATGTTTAATAGACTAGTTAAATGAATGAAATAACATACTCAAATTTGGGCGAAAATGGAGAAAGTTTTCTGGACAGTTATCGATCACCGGTGTCAAACGATAGGTTATTGTTGTGTTTCCTCTTTGGTTTTACGACTGCCCTTCCAACTCCCCTCACTTTTTTGTTTGTTTTATTTTATTAATAATTAGGGTTCACACATGAGTCAAACTCATTGGTCCCATTATTATGTTTTTGTTTTACTATTATTATTTTTATTTTGTTAAAATAAAATTAATAATTATTTAATCTCCTTTTTAATATTCTTCCAAACACAGTTTTTTTCAAACATTACTAATATTTTATAAATTAGAGTCATTAAAATAATCAATAAAAAAACATATTACTAATAATTGAAACTCTCACATTCAAAATAATATCTACAATTATACTTATTTCTCAAAATACTCACATTATAATAATACCAACATATTAGAAAATTGTCAAAATTATAAAATAAATAAATATAACATCAATATTTTATATTAATTACTAAATCATAATAAATATATATAAAATCACAATGTCATAAGTATATAAAAATAAACGAAATCAAACACAATATCAATTCTATCTCAAGATAATTATTTATAAAAAAAAATAACCAAAAATAGAAAATAGTTATAAATAATTAAAATATAACTACGTGCATACTTAACATTAGTCAAGCGCACATAAAAGTTTGACATTAATTGGGTACACGTATATACACGTAAATAATTTTTTTTTCTTTAAAATATATATTACACTAAAATACTATTATTTTTAAAAAAATATATCAAATAATAAAATATAATATTTATTATTTATATCGCTCATGTAATCTAGTATTTATAAAACTAGCACATCAAAGAAATCACCTATATAACGAAAATTAGTCTGAAAATTTATCATCATATATTCTAAAATAATTTTAATATTAAATTAATTATTTAAAATCATATTTAACTAATAAAATAGTTTATTATAAAATTTAGGGTGTTACAATCCACCTATTTGAAGTGAAAAGTGGATAGTATTATTACACAAATATACTTGAGAATATGTGAAGTGAAGATTATTTTATCATCATATAGGTTGGGTCTGACAAGCCTAGTGATTCTGAGGAAGTACAACTGAATGAATTTGATCGTGGCGATCTGTTATTGAGCCTTAAGGAAAGATCGTTAGACCTTGGAGGTATTCGGGTGGAAATTCCTAGGTAACTTGGAGGTAGCACTCCAAATGTCGGGGGCTACTATGCAACACATTTACCTCGATTGTCGTGTATATGTGTCTCAGGTTAAGTTGAGGGGATCTTTGAGGACATGGCCAATTTGAATTGTTCGTCCATCGAGATGGTAACATAATATCAAACCTCATAACTAAGTATTTAAGAAGTAGAATTGTACCATATTATGAAGTAGAGACTAAGTTCATGCATATGCTTCGTTGTGATTAATATATGTCGTTTGTGATAATAATTTTTCTTAAATGATTTGATGTTATAATGAAATGTATTGATTTTCCTTGAGTGATTTTGGCTTTATAATATATTTTTTCTTAAAGAATATTTGTGTAATGATACGATTTATTTATGATTAATTCTTTGTTCTCCTTACTTATATTATACTATTAACATGATTTCGAAACTCGCCTCCGCCGTTGTTTGTGTTTGACTGGTTTGGCCCTGCGTTTGCGAAATCGTAGTTATTACAAGTTAATGAGTCTTAAAGTTCAGGTTTCAGAGAAGCCCCGCTCGGATAGGTGATACCGGGAATGAGAGTCATAAGTTGTATTTTTATTTATTTAATTAGAAGCAACTTTTTGGATGAAAATCTTATAAGTACAAGTAAACTTTTGGAATTAAGAAATTATAGTTAAATCAAGTTTACGGAGATTGCATTATTTTATAAGAGCAAAAGTTTAAAGTGTCTCTTTTGAATTTTGAGAAATGTGATATTCTAAATTAGTTAAAAGTTTTATTTTCTTGAAAATAAATTTTCTTTACCCGCTGCAAATTAAAATTTTAAAAAAATTTGTATAAATTATTTGGTATTAATTTACAGTTTAGAGTATCACACAAATCACATAATTTTATAAATAGGCACTAGTAATACATATGATTTTATTTACTACATTAACAAATATTGACTCATAGATATAAAGTAGTAAAAAAAAAAACATATAATGAATATTCATAAAAATAATAAATTTGATTTGGCTTTAAAACTCTTCCAAAATAATTCCAAAAACCTACCACATTTTTTCTTTCTTATGTGTTGTTTTTTTTTTTCGTTTTACTTTATGGAAACTAAAATTAAAAAAAAAAAAAAAAAACTATTTTCATAAATAATTTCAAGTTATGCAAGAAAGATTACTTTTGAGCAAATTAATCTTACAAATGTTACCAATCCAATAATTATCAACCAACAATGGTGTTAAAGATGCAACGTTACACATTTGACTCTTTCTCTATATATATTGTCATTTCAACTATATGTGTTTTCATGTTTATTTATAATTACATCTATAGTAATATATAATTATATTTATACTTTGAATTTTGTGAAAATTATTATAGGATTCAGCTGTGCTAGTAAGTGAAGTAACATCTCGTGGATTAATGAAACTTCAGCTAGAGACATTATAAATACAAAGAATAAACTAGTAGGCGACAAACATATGAGTTAAATATATAATTGAATTAATTAAAGTATAATTAATCATCCATACTTAGAATTTGGCGGAATTAATAAGATTTAATAAATTAATGTACAAATGTGTATTTTTTTTACTAGAAAATAATATACATGTTATATAAAAAATAGTAGATCAGTGCATTTTGACAAAGTTAAGAGAGTACTGCCAAAAACATACTCACATCACATTCACAAAGTTTCTTTTATTGGAAAAGTTAATTGATGTTTACATACCACTAATATAATAGTATTATAAAATCCAGCAGGACAGACCTCTGTTTTTCTCTCTTAATATGAACACCTACCTATTTTAGAGAAATAAAGGAATATTATTATATAAAATAAATGAAAATACTATTAATAACTAATTATTAGTGATAGATTACTAAAAAATCACAATCTTTGATAAATAATAATAATAATAATAATAATAATAATAATAATAATAATAATGATAATAATAATAATAATAATAATATTAATAATAATAATAATAATAAATTCTTACCTATCCTATTGAGTTTGGTTGGGTTCTTACAACTACTTTGAAACTAAAATCAACTTAAGCTTTAAATTATCTTAAAATTAATTAAATATAAATAATGACATAATTACTTTATATAATTGGTTGTTGGATACTATACACAATTAAAGTCTAAGATATGAGAGTGATCACCAATAATATTAATAATAATGTAATCTATTCAAAATGCTAAACATGTAAACTAAGAATGAAAGTTACTTACATGATACTTTTTGTAGCTGCGTGTGTATTAGTGAATAGCAAGAGGAAAAAAGAAACATAATATATATACATCATAATTATAGAAAATGTCCCTAAATAATAAACAACAAAAATTAATGATAATATTTTAAAGCTGATATAAAAGAAGTAAAGTTGATAAAGAAAAAACAAAAGCATGAATTAATCAAGTCACCTATTAATTAGTTTCACTTTGCACATAGTGGACCGCCAAGTTCATATTTTCCTACTTATCTTACTAAAAATACAAGTTGAATATGCATGCATGATGCATACACATGAAAATCTTTATTGTAATATTACAATGCAAGTGACTTGCAAAACACATCTAAAGTTAATATTCACACTTCACACTAATTATGCCTTCACATGTTAACAATCGAGATAATCTTTACTATTGGAAGACATTATAAACAATTTATGCCCATTCATCTCTTACATGTACTCTTTTCTTTTTCTTCATCTATAAATACTTTGTTTTGAAATAGTTGACAACAATTAAAAAAATGACTTTTTGTTTTGAAATAAATTAGAGAACTGACTTAATTAACTTACAAACCATTTGAATTGAAAATCTTAGCATTTAAAAGAAGCATCAAGATTTTGTGGTTAGAAAGAAAAAGAAGTAATGTAGATAAAGAAAAAGGAAAAGCTTGAGTAAATGAACTTCACATGTGATTCACACTTTATAGCTGTTAATTAAAGAAATGTCTTAGCATGGTAACAAATGAGAAAATCTTACCATTGAGGGGACATGCATGATACTTGACTCACACATTCATCTCTTCTTTTTCTCTATAAATATTTGTGTTAGTCGATCATAGTTGTTCACCCCTCACTCACTCATAATCTCTCTCTCTTAATATTAATGTACTCATTCTTGTTGTTTTCCTCTTCAATATATATCCCGAGCTTATTTTTCACAATACAAAACCTCACATTCAATACAAAATTATTATCATAGTTTTTCACCCCTCCAATTGCAAATTTTTAGTGTCCACCCAACCACTACAATGATTGTTTCACTGTTCTTGATACTGGTTTATTTACTCTCCTTGGAGCCGCATCGTTCCTTGGAGGCACCATGAGAATGACTGTTTCTCTATGTGTCATACTTCTTGAACTTACTAATAATCTTCTCATCCTCCCATTGGTCATGTTGGTTCTCCTCATTTCTAAGTCTGTGGCTGATTCTCTCACTCTGGCTATCTCGTCTCTCATACATTCATTACATATGCCTCAAATGTTTTTAAAATATCAACTTTACCCTTGTAAATTTTAACTATTTTACAAACTCAAATTTCCTTTTTACTTCTCCATTTTAAATATTTTCGTGACAATCAATTCAAGTTTTTTTTGGTACTTTTTCATAATTTTTTAAAAACTTAACTTTTGTTTCTCGGTAACGATGAAACGTATCAAAAAACTTATAAAATGTTTCTCTGAAACTATTTGAAATTTTTTTAAAGATTTTCGGTACATAATATTGAACATGAAAACTGCCGGAAAACATCTCAGAAGTTTTTCGATAAACTTTTTTGTATCGATACTACCAACATTTTCGCCATAGATCAAATATGAATCATTATAATTAATATTGTTAAAAACTATTATTGTGATTAATTATTATAATTTATTTTATTTTAAATATTTGATACGAGAGAAGTTGTTGTAATTTGGACTAGGAAGATTGATATTATAAAAACAAAATTGTTATCATCACTAGGAGGAAAATACAAATGTGTCGATAGTTCAACTTGAAGTTCAACAAAAAAAAGTGGTTTTTCTTCCATGTTTAGATCAAAATTATTAAAAGATGAATTTGAATGGACAATTAAAGTGATTTGTGGAGTTCACAATCATGCATTACCTAAAATTTTGGAGGGACATACATTTGTTAGACGTTTAGATAAAGAAGAGAAAAAGCATGTTGATGACATACCAAAAATAATGTTGCACTGAAACACGTATTACTCTCATTGCAAGACTGAGACAAGAACAATGTTACTCATATATCTCACAAATATATAAGCAGAAGAGTATGATTCAACTGCATGTAAGAGGTCCTAGGACAAAAATGTAACATTTATTCAAGTTAATTGAATATATATAACATGTGTGTTAGAATAAAAAGCAGAAAAAGACTCGAAAATTTTGAGATATATTTTTTGGACCTGTCCAAATTCAGAGAAGTTGTCAAACTTCATTAATAAATACAAATACAGAATAAACTAATAAATGACAAAAATATGAGTTAAATATATAATTGGATTAATTATAGTTTAATTAACTGTCCATACTTAAAATTTGGGGGAATTAATAAGATCTAATAAATTAATGTACAATGTGTATTTTTTTTACCAGAAAATAATATACATGTGATATAAGAGAGTACTATAAAGAACCTACTTACATTCACAAAGTTCCTTTTATTGGCAATGTTAGTTGAGGTTTACATAATACTAATATAATAGTATTACAAAACCCAGCAGGGCTCAAACTCTTGTTTTTCTCTCATAATATTGACATTAAAACTTTCAAAAAAACTCTAAACTCCAATGTTCCTTTTAATTTTTTTTTATGAAGCTCATAATAATAAACCCTTTATTAAATCCCGACTCATTATTTTATTACTTTTTATGGGTTTAAAGGACGAGCCTCAAGAGGCTCATAGAACCCCAATATTTTGTTAATTTTGAGATTTTTTTTCTTGAAAAATTTTTGAATTTTTTTTTCTCAAAATATATCAAAAATAATAAAAAAAATTCTTCAGAAAAATTTTAAATTTGATTTTCTCAAAATATTTTGTGAGAAAAAAAGTAATTCTCGAATTAAAAAAATTTCAAAAAAAAAATTATAAATCATTTTTTAGCGGAAAATATTTAGAAAAAAAAAGTTCTCAAAAAAAAATAATTTTTTTTAAAAGAAGTTGGCCTATAGGCCCACTAAGAATACAAAATTTTACGGGTTTTATTTTTTAGAATTTTTTTTAACTATATAAATTTTATGGTCCCTCCAACATGTGCGATAGAGCCAATAATTAATGGGTTTGTCTAATTGACATATACCTATCTTAGAGAAATAAGATAACATTATTATATAAAATTAGATAGTGGGTTTGTCTTTATTACTAACATCTTCTTCTTCGTCAGATTGATGTGATGTCATCAAGGCGACATTTGCGCATTCGTCACTTTCCGAATCCAAATATGAACTGATTTTGTTGTCCTCCCATGCTATATATGCCTTTTTGAATTCTTTCTTTTTGAGAGTATTTTTCTTGATATTGTTTGGACATTCTGCCTTTATGTGTCCTTGCTTTCCACACTCAAAGCAAGTGAAATTTTGGCTTGAAGTGGAAACATCCTTCTTTCTGAAACTTTTCCTTTTAAAGGTTTTATCGTATTTAAGAAACATACCAAACTTCTTTACCAGGAAGGTTATGTTTTCATCTTCATCTGAATTCTCATAATTGATTTGTTCTTTTGATTCTGCTTTCAAGGCAATGTTATTGGTCTTCTTTTCTTGACTTTCATTCTTTTCTAACCTTCCAAGTTCGATTTCATGTTCTTGAAGTTTTCCCAAAAGTACAAAAAGAGATATATTTGATAAACTTTTCTTTTCAGAAATTGTTGTTACTTTCGGTTGTCAAGCCCTTGTTAATGATCTTAACACTTTGAGGTTTAATTCATCATTAGTGAAGATTTTTCCAAGTGCCGACAAATGGTTGGTCAGGTGAGAAAATCTTTCACGTAAGTCCAAAATGGATTCTCCGGGGTGCATTCGGACTAATTCATATTCTTGAGATAATGTGTTGGTTTGAAACGTTTTACCTTAATAGTTCCTTCATGTGTTACTTCAAATGTATACCAAATTTCCTTAGCCGTTTTGCAATGTGACACACGAAAGAATTCACCCATCTCAAGTGCTGATTGTAACATATTTTTGGCCTTCTTATCAAATGGCACTTCCCTCTTGTCATCATATGTCCATGACACATTAATTTTTTATTCTTCTTTATTGTTCATGATTGTTTATGGAACATATGGACTATTTACTACTGCATCCCAAATATCATTTCCTAGTACCTCAAGATATGCTTGCATGCATATCTTCCAAACGTCATAGTGTTCTCCAACGAAGCATGGTGGTTTATTGCTACTACCACCATCTCTAAAAACTGGTTGTGCGGAAGCTATTAATAATGATCGAGAAATAAATTACTGGAACTTGCTCTGATGCTAATTGTAAGAACAGAGGTGCACCTAAGAGGGGGGTGAATTAGGTGTTTAGAAACTTTCTTGTTTTTAGAGATTTAGTGATCCATTTTTCAGATTTACGATAATGTATTAAAAAGATAAATGACAGAAAAATAATGAACACGACGATATTATCCTGGTTCCCCTTATGACCAAGGGTACATCCAGTCCTCTTGCACACCACAAGAGATTTTTTCACTAATGTTAGAATATGTACAAATCCCACCCTAGGATCTCTGCTACAAACTTCTAACACACTTCTTAAGATAGGACACCACTATCTTAGATTACAATACTTAAAGAAAGTATACTACTTTTAATAATTTCAATGATTTTTTTAACAAATGCTCTTGACTAAGAAACTAAGTAAAAAAGTTGTATAATGATATCAATCCAATAATATTTCAAGTATACTAGAGAATCTTTCTCAATGATGTGAAAATGTAATGCAAGTACTTGAAATATGAAAAATAACTTTGAGAATATTTCAGAAAATTGTTCAAAGTTGTTCAAGGTTTTGTAGTAGGATTGATTTCGATTAAACTGGTGTTATGGGGTATTTATACTCCATAGACATCACTTCAGATCAGTGGCCATCATTCTTAGAGGTTTCATGAAGAAATGCAACGATCCGAAACCATTTCAGAATTAAAAAATTGCATTGTTTCCAGTTGCATTCGATTACAGCTTATGTGTAGTCGAATACACATCCTTTTAATATTCAGTTTTATTTGAATTTTGAAGCTTGTATTTGAATACACATTCTTGTATTCGAATACAAATGTTTGAATTTGGCCACTAACTTGGTTTTGTATTCTGCTACACCAAGTCGTAGTCGAATACAAATGTGCAGTTTTAGCTACTGACTTAGCACTCGTATTCTAATACATTGTCTCGTAGTCGAATACATATGTTCAGTTTTAGCTACTGACTTGTCTGTATTCGGCTACAACATGTTGTATTCGAATACAACATTGTATTTTGCCAAAAATATTATTTTCAAACATTATTTATATATTTTGACACTTTGAAAATCCTTTTAAAGCATATGCTAAAATGAAAGGCTCTCATGTGTATTTGAAATATAAGCATATTAGATTGTATCATGTAACTTTACATTATATATCTTCTAATTTGTGCGAACATGGTTGACTTTGATTATTTGACTTCTTTTTTATCTTTGTAACTTTGAACACATTCCTTGGTCTTTGTCTTCATGAAAAACATGTATTTTACATTCTCCCCCTTTTTGATTATGACAAAACATGTTGTTTGGAGAGACTTTAACATGTTTGAAAGTTCTAAAATTTCTCCCCCAGAATTCATGCGTACTCCCCCGTTGATCTTGAGTTCATGCCATGATATTGTAAAAATATTGAAGACCTACAAAAGGTTTTAGCAACAACAATATACCAAATTTTTGCCCCCTTTTGACATGATCAAAAAGAAGGAAAAAGTAGAAAATATAATTCAAGCATACAAATACTAATATAGTGAAGCATCACACAAGGTAAACAAAGGAGCATCACATAATGAAAACATAATCATGTTCAACTTAGTACATCATAATAGAAAGATACAGTCAAGAAGTTTTAACGATAACAACATAAAACATTACACAAACAAACTACAACAAATACATTCCTAGTATCGATCTACATGTCATCATCTAGTGGGAGGTGAATGTGATCGATTTTCATGGATAGCCCATTGAGTTCATGCAATAAGGTATCATGGTTATGGGCAATAGTGGTCTCCATGGTTTGAAAACATGTGTTGATGGAGGTGTCCATGTTATGGAACTGGGTAGTGATGAATGTTTGCAAAGAGTTCAGTTTGTCCATGACCATGCAGCTAGAAACATGATCATCATCAGATGTTGTTGCTTCTGCCTCTTATTCCTCTTGGGCAGCAGTAGAGGATTGGCCAATATCACCTTTATGAACATATGCCTGAAGTTGTTCATTCCACATGATTTTCATACTTGGAAGCGCACTTAAATCAAGTAGATTGTCCTTGGATGGTTTATACATGACTTCACCAGAACAATCCACTTTAAAGTGATCCAAAATTCTAGTGACTTCCTTAGCATAAGGTAAACCAATAGCATCCTTGGAAGCAAATAAGACGGAGCAGACAAAATATGACCAGTAGAGTGAATATCCTTCAGATGTGTAATACATAATCTGAAATTCAAACTCAGATATCTGAGAGTAATTTCCAGCCTCAGGAACCAGAATATAACTCAGAAAGTAATGCAAGAGTCTATAGTCAACGGTTAGATTTCCAACTTCATACCGTTGTCGACCAAATTATGAACCCACCTATGATCTCTTTCATTCCATGTTGTCCTTGTCAAACCGACACAACAAGACATAAGCATAATATTTTGTGATGTTTTCCCATTCACAAAGATTTCCTGGCCTAAATTTCTCACCCTCAAATGGAAGTTGCAAAATTTCACCAATAGTTTGAGTTTCTAATTCAATGATTCTACCTTTAACCTGAGAGATTAACTAAGACCCCTCTTTCTTGAGATTACAGTAAAATACCCTAACTAGGTCAGGATAAATAGGATCATTATAACCAATGAATTCCTCTAAATGTTGTGCCCTCAGTAACTCAGGAAACTTAAAAGCAAAAAAGGAATCAAGAGTACCATACTTAGAAATAATGAGCCTTTTGTTGGAGTAGTATGTGCAAAACGGTCGATATCTTCCAGGGAGTGAAGCAAACGAGACAAAATCGGCCACATTATCGGTTTTTGCCCTCCTTTTTGAAGGACCCACTGCAGCATTCTTGGTTCTTGAGCCTCTTTTGCGAGCATCCATGGTGATAGTGAGATTTTCGAATTTGGGAAAAAAATTGGGTTTTTGGGTTTGATAAATTTGATTTTGAGGTGAACGTTGAGTTAAGATTGATCTTAGATGCAATGTATGTTGATATAATAGTTGAGTAACTTGTTGCAAGTATGAGAGGACGAGATTTTGGAAGAGATGAAGATAAAGACGGTTGTATTTAAATACAGAAAAGTAGAAAATAACCTAAAAAACGTGAAACAACTTTTATATTAGGGAAAAACGCGAACCTGTATTCGACTACACACTTGTTGTATTCGAATATAAGTTGTTCTTGGAACGTGTATTCGACTACATATGAGGTGTATTTGAATACAGGTTGTTCTGGGAACGTATATTGAAATACGTATAATGTGTATTCGGCTACGATATCAGAAATTTGTTTTTAAACCGATTTTTTCGCAAATAAATCAACATGTAAAGTACATTTTTATAAAAACAAAGACACATAAACATCAAAAAATCAATTTTATCAATCATATCAAGTGAAGTGTTTAGATCTTGAAGAGAAATGACTTACAAAGTATAAGTACCTTATATTAGAGATCGTTTTCATTTAAAATATCAAGTTCTCTTCGTATCTTGTTGAATGAGTCTTTAGGTAGTGGCTTTGTGAAAATATCTGCTAGTTGATTGTGCATATCCATAAATGTTACTTCGACATTATCTTTGAGCACATGATCTCGCAGAAAATGATGACGTATATCAATGTGTTTAGTTCGAGAGTGCATGATTGGGTTCTTTAAGATATTGATTGCACTGGTATTGTCATATCTTAGTGGGATGCATCTGAGATCAAGTCCATAGTCATATAATTTTTGCTTGAGCCATAGAATTTTTGCGCAGCAACTTCATACTGCTGTGTATTCTGCTTCAGCAGTACTTAGGGTCACACAAGCTTGCTTTTTACAGGACCATGATACTAATACATTACCTAAGATATGACAAGTGCCGCTTGTGCTTTTCTGATCCGTTTTACATCATGCATAATCAGAATCAGAATATCCAACTAGACTGCATATGCTACCCTTTGAATACCATAAGCCAACATTGGTTGTTCCTTTCAAATATTTCATAATTATCTTTACTGCTACAAGATGCGATTCTTTAGGATCTGCCTGAAATCTTGCACACAAGCAGACACTAAACATAATATCTTATCGGTTGGCCGTTAGATATAAAAGAGACCCAATCATACCTCGATATTTTGATAAATCTATTAAAATACCAGATTCATCTTTATCTATATAGGTTCCGGAGCCCATAGGAGTTGGACTTTCTTTGTTGTTTTCCATATCAAACCTTTTTAACAATTCTTTGCAATATTTTGCTTGATTTATGAAGATGCCATTCTTGAGTTGCTTGATGTGGAGTCCAATAAAATAGCTTAACTTTTCCATCCTAGACATTTCAAATTCTCCTTGCATCATTAATGAGAATTATTCACATATTTCATTATTGGTTGATCCAAATATGATATCATCAACGTAAATTTGAACCACTAAAGTGTGATCATTAATTGTTTTAATATATAATGTCTTATCAACTATACCATTTTCAAACCCCCGTTTACATAAGAAGTTACTTAGCCTATCATACCAAGCTCTTGAAGCTTGTTTCAATCCGTAAAAAGCTTTCTTTAATTTGAAAACATGTGAAGGATTCTTGAAGTCTTCAAAGCCAGGTGGATGTTTGACATAGACTTCTTCCTTAATGTAGCCATTGAGAAACGCACTTCTGACATTCATCTGAAACAATTCAAAATTCATAGAACAAGCATAAGCAAGTAATAATCGAATTGCTTCTAACCTTGCTACTGGAGAAAATGTTTCATCAAAGTCAATCCATTCTTCTTGATTGTATCCTTGAGCAACCAACTTTGCCTTGTTTCGAATAACTATACCATTTTTGCCTAGTTTATTTTTAAACACCTATTTGGTACCAATGATGTGTTTATTTCCAAGATTAGGGACAAGTTCCCATACTTTGCTTCTTTCAAATTGGTTTAGTTCTTCTTGCATGGCAAGTATCCATTGATCATCTTTAAGTGTTTCACCAATCTTGGAGGGTTCTATTTGAGAAACAAAAGCCATATTTAAGCAAGCATCTTGGAGTTTGAGCATTGTTGTCACTCATTGGTTGATATCACCTATAATATTGTCAATGGGGTGATCTCTATGGGTTCTCCATTCCTTAGGAAGATTATCATTTTGATCTTGCTGTTGATTGCTGACTTCATTCTCTTGATTTTGTTGATCATCTTGATTGTCTTTGCTTGTATCATTACTTATAAAGTCATCATCATCATAAGAGATAATTTGTCCTCTTTCAAGGGGTTAGTTTCATCAAATGATATATGCATAGATTCTTCGACTAACAAAGTTCTCTTATTGAAAATT
>NC_021161.2:38145198-38159645 GCF_000331145.2 Cicer arietinum
AATGGGGTGATCTCTATGGGTTCTCCATTCCTTAGGAAGATTATCATTTTGATCTTGCTGTTGATTGCTGACTTCATTCTCTTGATTTTGTTGATCATCTTGATTGTCTTTGCTTGTATCATTACTTATAAAGTCATCATCATCATAAGAGATAATTTGTCCTCTTTCAAGGGGTTAGTTTCATCAAATGATATATGCATAGATTCTTCGACTAACAAAGTTCTCTTATTGAAAATTGGAAAAGCTTTACTAGATAATGAGTAACCAATAATAATACATTTATCAGCTTTTTCATCGAATTTTCCAAGGTTATCCTTACCATTGTTCAGCACAAAACACATGCATCCAAGAATGTGAAAGTGAGAGATATTGGGTTTTCTACCTTTGTAGAGTTCATATGGAGTCTTCTTTAATATTGGATGAATTAGAACTCGGTTGGATACATAACAAGCTATACTTATAGCATCTGCCCAAAAATATTTTGGTAAACTTAAGTCACTTAACATGGTTCTTGCAAGTTCTACCAATGATCTATTCTTTCTCTCAACAACTTCATTTTGTTGAGGTGTTCTTGGTGCATAAAAGTTATGGAAGATTCCATTTTCTTCACAAAATTCTACAAAAGAGGCATTTTGAAATTCTCTACCATGATCACTTCTTATTGATACTATTTTGGTTGCTTGTTCATTTTAGACTAGTTTGGCATAATTTTTAAATGCTTTAAAAGCTTTATTTTTATGTGCCAAATATAAGGTCCAAGTGAACCTTGAGTAATCATCAACAATTATTAGTCCATATGAATTTCCATCAAGACTTTTAGTTCTTGATGGACCAAATAAATCCATATGTATCAATTGAAGTGGTCTTGAGGTTGATATGATATTTTTTGGTTTAAATGAAACTTTAGTTTGCTTACCCTTTTGACAAGCATCACATGATTTATCCTTTATAAATTTCATCTTTGGTAAACCTACAACAAGGTCATGCATGACTAACTTATTTAAATGGTCCATATGGATATGCATCTTTTATGCCATAGCCATGCATCATTGTTGTCACTTACCATAAGACATTTCATTTTTAAGGATAAATCATCAAGATTAAGTATAAAATTTTTGTTAAAATGCTTACCAACAAACTGAATTTTATTTGATACTTTGTCGCAAAGCTGACTGATGCTAATCAAATTATGTTTTTAACCCTTAACATATAAAACATCTTCAATTGAAGGAGAAGGGGTTGTACCAACTTTTCCAATGCCTAGAATTTTCCCTTGTTGTTATCTCCATAGACCATATAACCTTTTGATTCAAGAGTTAGAGCTGAAAATTTTGTTTTGTCACCGGTCATGTATTTTGAGCATCCACTATCCAAGTACCACATAATAGAGGTACTTTGTTTGGATACCTACAAAATAAAATCATGTTTTGTTAGGTACCCAAAGTGTTTTGGGTCCTTGAGGATTAGTACATTTCTTGACCCACACATAATGCCCATTTGGAACACTAAAGTTTCTAAAATGACAAGCATTAGGTGTGTGGCCATTTACACCACAATAAAAACATATAGAAGTATATTTACTTTTATATGTATGTATATGAGATCTCTTTTGAATTATTTTATCTTTAAGATGATGCTTTCTTTGCATAACTATAACTTTCTCTTTGGAATGGTCAGTTGCTTTAAAAAATATAGTTTTATTTATACTTGGTTTATCAAATTTTGAGTAACCAAGACCACTTTTGTCATTTGAATATCTTTGCATATTTAAAACATTTTTCAATTCAACTTGTCCTTTTTCATATCTTTCAATTACTCTATTTAATTGGACAATTTTGAAAGAAAGAAAATCACACTTATTGCATGTAAAATTCTGTTTTAATTTCTCAGAATCCTTTTCCATAGTATCAATTTTCTCTTGAAGAGATGTGATTCGTGTCTTTTTAGTTGATACTATTTTAACCAGATTTTTACATTCCATAAGTAGTTCTTTAATTGCATTTTGAGCATCGTTATATTCAATAATTAATTAACTATTAGTCTCATTATGATGAAGAGAGTCTTTATTACTAACATCTTTTGCTTCGTCAGATTGATGTGATGCCATCAAGGCGACATTTTTCCGAATCCGAAGATAAACTGACTTCGTTGTCCTCCCCGCTATATATGCCTTTTTGAATTCTTTCTTTTTTAGAGTATTTTTCTTGATAGTGTTTGGACATTCTGCCTTTATGTGTCATTGCTTTCCACACTCAAAGCAAGTGAAGTTTTGGCTTGAAGTGGAAACATTCTTCTTTCTGAAACTTTTCCTTTTAAAGGTTTTATCGTTTTTAAGAAACTTACCAAATTTTTTTACGAGGAAGGTTATGTTTTCATCTTCATCTGAATTCTCATAATTGATTTGTTCTTTTGATTCTGCTTTCAAGGCAATTGTCTTGGTCTTCTTTTCTTGACTTTCATTCTTTTCTAACCTTCCAAGTTCGATTTCATGTTCTCGAAGTTTTTCGAAAAGTACAAAAAGAGACATCTTTGATAAACTTTTCTTTTCAGAAATTGTTGTTACTTTCGGTTGCCAAACCCTTGTTAATGATCTTAACACTTTGAGGTTTAATTCATCATTAGTAAAGATTTTTCCATGTGCCAACAAATGGTTGGTCAGGTGAGAAAATCTTTTTTGTAAGTCCAAAATGGATTTTCCAGGGTGCATTCGAAATAATTCATATTCTTGAGATAATGTGTTGAGTTTGGAATGTTTTACCTTAATAGTTTTCTTAGTTGTTTTGCAATGTGACACACGAAAGAATTCATCCATCCCAAGTGTTGATTGTAACATATTTTTGGACTTCTTATCAAATAGTACTTTCCTCTTTATTGTTGATGATTATTTTTGGAACATATGGACTATTTTCTACTGCATCCCAAATATCATCTCCTTGTGTCTCAAGATATGCTTGCATGCGTATCTTCCAAAAGTCATAGTGTTCCCCAACGAAGCATGGTGGTTTATTGCTACTACCACCATCTCTAAAAACTAGTTGTGCGAAAGCCATTAATAAGGATCGAGAAATAAATTATTGGAACCTGCTCTGATGCCAATTGTAAGAATAGAAGTGCACCTAAGATGGGGGTGAATTAGGTGTTTAGAAATTTTCTTGTTTTTAGAGATTTAGTGATCCATTCTTCTGATTTACGATAATGTATGAAAAAGTTAAATGGCAGAAAAATAATGAACACAACGATATTATCCTGGTTCCCCTTATGACCAAGGGTACATCCAGTCCTCTTGCACACCACAAGAGACTTTTCCACTAATGTTAGAATATGTACAAATACCACCCTAGGATCTCTGCTACAAACTTCTAACACACTTCTTAAAATAGCACACCACTATCTTATATTACAATACTTAAAGAAAGTATACTACTTTCAATAATTTCAATTATCTTTATAACAAATGTTCTTGACTAAGAAACTGAGTATAAAAGTTGTACAATGATATCAATCCAATAATATTTCAAGTATACTAGAGAACCTTTTCCAATGATGTAAAAATGTAATGCAAGTACTTAAAATATGAAAAATAACTTTGAGAATATTTCAGAAAATTGTTCAAAGTTGTTCAAGGTTTTGTAGTAGGATTGATTTCGATTAAACTGATGTTATGGGGTATTTATACTCCATAGACATCACTTCAAATCAATGGCCATCATTCCTAGAGGTTTGTTGAAGAAATGCAATGATTCGGAACCATTTCAGAATTGAAAAATTGCATTGTTTCCAGTTGTATTCGACTACAACTTATGTGTATTCGAATACATATCCTTTTAACGTTCAGTTTTATTTAAATTTTGAAGCTTGTATTCGAATACACATTCTTGTATTCGAATACAGATGATTGAATTTGGCCACTGACTTTGTTTTATATTTATTTACACGAAGTTGTAGTCGAATACATTGTCTTGTATTCAAATACAGATGTTCAATTTTAGCTTCTGACTTAGCACTCGTATTCGATTACACCATCTCGTAGTCGAATACATGTGTTCAGTTTTAGCTACTGACTTGTCTGTATTCGGCTACAACTTGTTGTAATCGGATACAACATTGTATTTTGCCAAAAATATTATTTTCAAACATTATTTATATATTTTGACACTTTGAAAATCCTTTTGATGCATATACTAAAATGAAAGGCTCTCATGTGTATTTGAAATATAAGCATATTAGATTGTATCATGTATCTTTACATTATATATCTTCTAGTTTGTGTGAACATGGTTGACTTTGATTATTTGACTTCTTTTTTATCTTTGTAACTTTGAACACATTCCTTGGTCTTTGCCTTCATCAAAAACATGTATTTTACAAAAGAAATGCCTTAGCATGGTAACAAATGGGAGAATCTTATCATTGATGGGACATACATGATATTTGACTCACACATTCATCTCTTCTTTTACTCTATAAATACTTGTGTTAGTTGATCATAGTTCGTCACCCGTCACTCACTCATAATATCTCTCTCTCTCTCTCTCTCTCTCTCTCTCTGTCTCTCTCTCTCTCTCTCTAGCTCTATCTATCTATCTATCTATCTATCTATCTATCTATCTATCTATCTATCTATCTATCTATCTATCTATCTATCTATCTATCTATCTATCTATCTATCTATCTATCTATCTATCTATCTATCTATCTATCTATCTATCTATCTATCTATCTATCTATCTATCTATCTATCTATCTATCTATCTATCTATCTATCTATCTATCTATCTATCTATCTATCTATCTATCTATCTATCTATCTATCTATCTATCTATCTATCTATCTATCTATCTATCTATCTATCTATCTATCTATCTATCTATCTATCTATCTATCTATCTATCTATCTATCTATCTATCTATCTATCTATCTATCTATCTATCTATCTATCTATCTATCTATCTATCTATCTATCTATCTATCTATCTATCTATCTATCTATCTATCTATCTATCTATCTATCTATCTATCTATCTATCTATCTATCTATCTATCTATCTATCTATCTATCTATCTATCTATCTATCTATCTATCTATCTATCTATCTATCTATCTATCTATCTATCTATCTATCTATCTATCTATCTATCTATCTATCTATCTATCTATCTATCTATCTATCTCTCTCTCTGTCTCTCTCTCTCTCTCTCTAGCTCTATCTATCTATCTATCTATCTATCTATCTATCTATCTATCTATCTATCTATCTATCTATCTATCTATCTATCTATCTATCTATCTATCTATCTATCTATCTATCTATCTATCTATCTATCTATCTATCTATCTATCTATCTATCTATCTATCTATCTATCTATCTATCTATCTATCTATCTATCTATCTATCTATCTATCTATCTATCTATCTATCTATCTATCTATCTATCTATCTATCTATCTATCTATCTATCTATCTATCTATCTATCTATCTATCTATCTATCTATCTATCTATCTATCTATCTATCTATCTATCTATCTATCTATCTATCTATCTATCTATCTATCTATCTATCTATCTATCTATCTATCTATCTATCTATCTATCTATCTATCTATCTATCTATCTATCTATCTATCTATCTATCTATCTATCTATCTATCTATCTATCTATCTATCTATCTATCTATCTATCTATCTATCTATCTATCTATCTATCTATCTATCTATCTATCTATCTATCTATCTATCTATCTATCTATCTATCTATCTATCTATCTATCTATCTATCTATCTATCTATCTATCTATCTATCTATCTATCTATCTATCTATCTATCTATCTATCTATCTATCTATCTATCTATCTATCTATCTATCTATCTATCTATCTATCTATCTATCTATCTATCTATCTATCTATCTATCTATCTATCTATCTATCTATCTATCTATCTATCTATCTATCTATCTATCTATCTATCTATCTATCTATCTATCTATCTATCTATCTATCTATCTATCTATCTATCTATCTATCTATCTATCTATCTATCTATCTATCTATCTATCTATCTATCTATCTATCTATCTATCTATCTATCTATCTATCTATCTATCTATCTATCTATCTATCTATCTATCTATCTATCTATCTATCTATCTATCTATCTATCTATCTATCTATCTATCTATCTATCTATCTATCTATCTATCTATCTATCTATCTATCTATCTATCTATCTATCTATCTATCTATCTATCTATCTATCTATCTATCTATCTATCTATCTATCTATCTATCTATCTATCTATCTATCTATCTATCTATCTATCTATCTATCTATCTATCTATCTATCTATCTATCTATCTATCTATCTATCTATCTATCTATCTATCTATCTATCTATCTATCTATCTATCTATCTATCTATCTATCTATCTATCTATCTATCTATCTATCTATCTATCTATCTATCTATCTATCTATCTATCTATCTATCTATCTATCTATCTATCTATCTATCTATCTATCTATCTATCTATCTATCTATCTATCTATCTATCTATCTATCTATCTATCTATCTATCTATCTATCTATCTATCTATCTATCTATCTATCTATCTATCTATCTATCTATCTATATCTACCTATCTATCTATCTACCTATCTATCTATCTATCTATCTACCTATCTATCTACCTATCTATCTACCTATCTATCTATCTATCTACCTTCATACAAGCTTATCCATACATACATATTAGACGTATTTTGATGTTTATACTCCAAGCTTTCCTTTCATATATATTATGTTCGTAACTGTGAAATTGGCAAAACAAGAAAGAAAGAACCACGCTACTATATATATATATATATATATATATATATATTATTTTCAGTTAAAAATGCAAACCATCAACTAACTTGTTTACAAAGGCGCACTTAGCATATATATACACATATATTGATTGCAGACAAAGAAAACAATTAACTTGAAACTAAGAAAATTAGAAAAGGAATTTAACTAATCAAATAACTGAATACTGTGAAGGACGTATCATTAAAATTAAAACACCACATTTCCTTCCATCAACTGTAAGTGATTTGTAAGTATAACTCTCTACCTCGTAGGTCGTGTCTTTCTCTCTCTTCCTTCTGAATGTGAGGTATTATTTTTAATTCAGAAATTATTTCTATACTATATTTGATATTTTCTTATCTTTTCTTTTTGTTACTATTCATTGACTAAAAATCATTAGCTATTTATTTCAATTAGCTTTTAATATTAACTTTGCTTAGTTTAACTTCCAATAATTTATATGTTATTTGATCACTATTTAATTCTATTAAGCTATTTATTATCACCTGACTGTCTTATGCGAAAACTACCAAGAAAAAGGCACTCAAATTATGCATTGTCTAATATTTTGGAAGGACATACATTTGTTGCACGTTTAGATAGAGAGGAGAAAAAACATGTTGATGACTTAACAAAATATAATGTTGCACCAAAGCACATATTACTCTCATTGCAAGACTGAGACAAGAACAATGTTACTCATATATCACAAATATATAAGCAGAGGAGTATGATTCGACTGCATGTGAGAGGTCCTAGGACAAAAATGTAACATTTATTCAAGTTAATTAAAGATATATAATATGTGTGTTAGAATAAAAAGCAGAAAAAAAAGACTCATAAATTTTGAGATATATTTTTTGGACCCATCCAAATTCAGTGAAGTTGTCGAATTTCATTAATAAATACAAATACATAATAAACTAATAAGTGACAAAAATATGAGTTAAATATATAATAAAATTAATTATAGTTTAATTAACTGTCCATACTTAAAATTTGGGGGAATTAATAATAGCTAATAAATTAATATACAATGTGTATTTTTTTTTACCAAAAAATAATATACTTTTGACTTAAACAAACAGTCATATTAAGAGATTCCCCATTCTTAATATACTTTTGACTTAAACGATTTTCTCGCAAAACAGTCAGTAAACGAGTCATTAAGAGATTCCCCATTCTTACTACTCATTTACCGAAACGATTTTCAAAAACGATAGTTAAGTAACCGAGACATTAAGAGATTCCCCATTCTCAACGCCCAGTTAACTTAAACATTTTCCTCAAATACACATTAAGTAAACCGAGGTATTAAAAGATTCCCCATTTTTAATACTCGTTTAACTCTAATGGTTTTCAAATTCCCCAGAAACAAATTCAAACATACTTTCACATTCAAACCATAATTCACAACAACCACACCAATTAACAAACATCAAGTTTCATTTACCCATAATCATACACAATGACATTCAAATTCATTTACCACGAAACATTCATCACTATAAACAAAACTTAACTCTAAGGTTTTTACCCATAACGCACTAGTTTCGTTTTTCCCCAAATCGATACATTTAACCCTAACAAATTCCTTCTCACACGACTACAGGTAAGTCCCTAATGCAAACTAAAAGTTTGGAAGGAGCCCTTACCTCAAAGTTAGCTTTATCGAGTGTTTCCGGTTCCGCGATAAATTCCGGTAAAATCTCCGCTCGCAACGCCGCTTCCAAATTAGTGCACTAGCACCGTAGCACGGAGGTGAGCAACTTTCCCTTCTATCTCTTCGAGAAAAGAAGCTTGGATCTTGAAGAAACGGAGGGGTTTGTGTTTGGATCTCAAAACCGTTTTTCTTCGTTTTCGGATCAAAGAGGAAGAGTGGAGTTACGAAAACCTTGATCTAACTCACACCCAACCTTGGGTCACTAGCTTTGAAGAAAAGGAAGCAACGAAAACGAAAAATGGAGGAGGATGGATTTTTGGTTTTTAAGCTCGCGTGACTGAGGAAGGAGATGGAAAATTTGAGTTTTCCTTCCTTTCTATTTCTTTCCTTTGCTTTTCCTTTCTTCCTTTTTCCTTCCTTCCTTTATATACTATTTTCTTTTCCTTTTCCTTCCTTCTAGTTTTCCTTCCTTTTTCCCTCCAAACAAACATATATAAATATAATAAATATAACTTAACAAATATCTCAAAACCTAGATATTTATTAAATTACCGTTTCGCCCGAAACGCCTTAAATTAGCCGTAAAGTATATTCCGCAGCTAAATTCAATTTATTTATCGACGAGAAATTCTAATTGGCATCGAAATACCTTTCTGATAATAAAACTCCAAAATATTATTAACTTTGGCTTAAAAGCCTCCGAGCCAAAAATCCAAAATATACCAAAAATACAAAAAGGGTACTTTAAAATTATGGGTCTTACAGGATTAGTAAGTAGTGATTCACCAAATCAATAACCACAGAAAAAATAAAGAAAAGAGATAGAAAAGAGAATGTTAGAATAGGAATAAGAATCTCTAATACTATAATCTATTTGCCTGGAGTATGAGTTGATGCGTCTAGTATGTATGTATGTATGTATGTATGTATGTATGTATGTATGTATGTATGTATGTATGTATGTATGTATGTATGTATGTATGTATGTATGTTATGGAGCCTTTTACTATATATTTTTGAGAAAGAGAAGAAATTTTAGTAATGACATGTATTGAAGGTGTTTTGTCAGAAAGAAGCAAGAGAGCATATATATTGAATAAGAAACAAAAGTATAATAATATTGAGAGAGAAATATTATAATAGAGTGAGGGATGAAGAACTATGATAGTGGCTTGGTAATGAATGTAATACTGTGTATTGTGAAAAATAAGATGAGTATATATATTGAAGAGGAAAACAACAAGAAAGAGTATATGAATATTGAGAGAGAGATTATGAGTGAGTGAGGAGTGAAGAACTATCATCGACTAACACAAGTATTTTATAGAGGAAAAGAAGAGATGAATGTGTGAGTCAAATATCATGCGTGTCACTCAATGGTAAGATTCTCTCATTTATAATTTCTTTATCAACTTTACTTTATTTTTATTAGCTTTAAAATATTACCATTAATTTTTTTGGTTTACTATTTAGTGACATTTTCTATAATTATGGTGTATAAATATTATGTTTCTTTTTTCCTCTTACTATTCACTAATACACACACAACTACAAAAAGTACCAGATAAGTAACTTTCATTCTTAGTTTACATGTTTAGCATTTGAATGGATTACGTTATTATTAATATTATTGGTGATCACTCTCATATTTTAGACTTTGTGTATAGTATCCAACAACCAATTATATAAAGTGATCACGTCATTATTTATATTTAATTAATTTTAAAATAATTTAAAACTTAAAATTATATATAGTGTAGATCGATATATATCATGCATGGGAATTCAAGTACGTAGCATTTCTAGTATTATGAGCTAGATAATGTGAACAATTTGACCTATGATAGTTAGTATACTACTATTTGAGGTTTGTTACTTTGTGTTCACCTTTCTTACTTTCTTCTTATTTTGAGTTAATGGTGTTTTTGACCGGAAATGAGTATGGAGTGTATTATGCTTTTATAAACATTATGTTTAAAATCCATCGATCAAAGGGAAAAAAATTATATTGATAACCAAGATAAAGAAGATATTGATATTCTTGAAAATTTATGTTAAAAATATATATTAAATTTATTAGAAAAATATATAAAATAAATAAATTATGCTCTATTTTTAGTCTAAGTTTCACACTTAATGCAACATATTTTGGTTTTATAAAAGTCATTTGTAAAACTAAAAAGTTAAAATTAATTTTTTTATTCTACAATATATACTCAACATTGAGCAAGTTATTCATAACATCACTACTATATTTTTTATACTAGACCTTGCTACTAATTTAGTTTTCAAAATTTTCAATAAGCAAATTAATAATTTATTACTAATAATTAGTAATTAATAAACAGGGGCATGGGACGTGCTGGGTTTTGTAATACTATTAAGTATGGACAGCTAATAATACTATAATTAATTCAATTATATATTTAACTCATATTTTTATCACTTACTAATTTATTATGTAGTTGTATTTGCTAAGCAAATTCAACAACTTCACTGAATCTGGATGGGTCTAAAAAATACATCTCAAAACTTATGAGTCTTTATGTTTTTTATTCCAACACACATATTTTGTATCTTCAATTAACTTGAATAAATGTTGCATTTTTGTCTTAGGACCTCTCGCATGCAGTTGAATCATACTCATGTTTATATATTTTTGAGATATGAGTAACATTGTTCTTGTCTCAATCTTGCAATGTGAGTAATATATATTTCAATACATCATTATATTTTGGTAAGTTTTGAATATGTTTTTTCTCTTCTCCATCTAAATGTCCAACAAATGTATGTCTCTCCAAAATATTAGGTAATGCATGGTTGTGAACTCCACAATTACTTTAATTGTCCATCCAAAACTATCTTTTAATAATTTTGATCTAAGCTTGAAGGGCAACCACACTTTTTTGTTGAACTTCAAGTTGAACTATGGACACGTTTGTATTTTTCTCCTTTGTCACAACCTAATATTAATTTATTTCTCAGTTTTCTCTCTCCGATGCTTTTATCTCATCTAACGATGATAACATTTTTGTTTTTAATATCAATCTTCCTAGTCCAAATTATAACATCTTCCTTTCGTATCAAATATCTGAAATAAAATATAAAATAAATTATAATAATTAATTACAATAATAATTAATTACAATAATAATTTTTAACAATATTAATATTAATTATAATTGTTCGTATCTAATCTATGGGGAAATTGTTGGTAGTATCATCACAAGTTTAATTACATCATAGTAGCGATTTATCCATATATGTTAAAAATTATATAAATAAATTAAATAATTTTAAAATGATTTTTTTTTTCAAAAAATATGATTTGTATCGAAAAAAATTTTCACAAGTTTCTCGCTACATAGGAGATTAAAAAACTTGTGAAATGTTTCTGATAGTTTCCATGTTCAACATTTTATACCGGAAAACTTTTTTTAAAAAATTTGGTAGTTTTCAGATTAATCTGGTAGTTTCCAGATAAAATGTGTCGTATATAATTCTTTTGTCAAAAATAAATCTTATATTATGATTAAACAATAGTAATAGTAAAAAAAAATTGCATTTTTATGTGATCTACCAAAAGATTAAATAAAGAAAACTAATTAATAAAAGTTTCACTAGACATATAAATAATTATACATTACTTATGATTGTCAAAAATATTCTGTGGTATTTTATATAAGATATTTAATATGTTTAATATTTAATATTTTTGAAAATATTTTTTTCTTATTAATATTTAAATTTAAATGTAATTTTGGTCTCCTATTTTGCATAAAATGAACTTTTAGTTTTATTTATTTATTTTTGAAACCGATTTTTTAATCCTCTATTTTGTTTAAAATGAATATTTAGTTATCTCATTTCTAAAATCGATTCTTTGTCCCTATCAGCTAATTATTGAAAACTTTTGTCTCCACTATTTTTCACTATGAGAAACTCTCAATAGCTTATTTTTAATATTAATTTTATTTATATATTAAAAAACAAAAAGAAAAGAATTTATTTTGTATATGAATTTATTTTCTTGTGGTGTTTGTTTGATTTCTCGTCTTGTTGCAACGTTCATTTTATTTAGATTGACCTATCTGTTAACAAAGAAAAGAGAAAGCAAGAGGAAGGAGAGAAACAACCACTCTAGGATTTCATAATATATAATGAACCAAACTGAAGTTAATAGGGTTACACTGAGTATATATATAAGAAAATAGAATTGTTTAGAATTGTCTAAAATACCCTTACTACTAATATATAATAATATTATCTAACATCTCCCCTCAAACTCACGATGCATTAACATGGAGCATCGAGAGTTTGTCAACTAAAAAAAAACGAAAACGTTTAATGGAATGCATCTTTGTGAACAAATCAGCAATCTGTAAAGAAGAAGAGACAAACGGTAGAGTAATGATTCTATGCTGAAGATGATGACGAAAGGGGTAACGAGGAGGATCAACAATCGCAGGAGGTGGTTGGACAGCCAGGGGGACAAGAGGGATGTCACCAAAGAAGAAGCAACAATCAAAGAGAAGAACCAAGCCAACAAAAAATCAAACCGAAAAAGGAGCTATCAAAAAAAGGAGCAACAACCATATCAAAATCAACAGATAGGAACAGCCAAAGAAGTAGCACCACGAAACCAAATCCAAACAAACCAAGGAGCAACAACCATATCAAAATCAACAGATAGGAACCACCAAAGAAGTAGCACCACGAAACCAAATCCAAACAAACCAAACCAAATAGAACCAAACAAAACTAAATCATATCAAACCAAACTAAACAAAGAGAGAAGCAACAAAGCAAATCACTAGAGAGATTAGAAATCAAACAGAAGAAGCAACAGACAGAGCGACAACACAGAAGATCAAATTTTCAGCCTCATCCAAGTATCCAACCCTTCCTAGAAGGTCAATCATACAACCATAATGCTCAATCTGAGGCACAATTCCAAATCTCTCCATTTCTTTGAAGCATCTTCTACCTTCCTCTACCAAACCACAATGGTTGCAAGCAGATAACACAATAGTCATTGTTATCTCATTCGATTCAAATCCTTCCCGTAAGATTGTTGCGAATACTTCTAACGCTTCCTTCGCACAACCATTGACACCATAACCATTTATCAAAGCATTCCACGACGATGTATCTTTTTCATTCATCTCCTCAAAAGGCAATTTAGTTTTTCCAATTTCCCCACATTTTGCATACATATCAACCAAAGCATACACATGAACATCTTCATCAAGTCGGTTCCTTTGCACAAACCCATGAATCCAAACACCCAAATCCAAAGAACTCAAATCAATAACAGTAGGAAGAACACTCACAAATGTCACTTTATTCATTTCCACATCCAAACGTCCCCTCATTTCCCAAAACAACTTCAACGCATCGTGCGGTCGTCTATTCTCACAATATCCCCTAATCATCGCATTCCAACTAAGCACATTCTTGACAGGCATACAATCAAACAAAACCCTAGCCGCCACAACATCATCATCCTCACAATAACCATGAACCATACTAGTCCAAGAAATAACATTCTTATCCTTCATCTTATCAAACAAATCCCTCGCCAAATCCATACACCCCATTTTCACATACCCATCAATCATAACATTAGAAGCAACAATATCTCTATCAGGCATAACATCAAAAAGCTTCCTGGCCTCACTCATATCCCCACACCTAGCAAACCCAACAATAACAGCAGTCCAAGAAACCAAACTTCTCACAAACATTTCAACCAAAGAAGTCCCAACATACAAATTAACACAAAACCCATTTTTCAAAACAACACAATGAACCTCCAAACCTTCTCTCAAAGCCATACAAATAATGAGACAAACACAATCACTGAGACAAAATAAATTAGGGATAACCTGGTGCTGTGCGAACACGATTTCTCCCCCTACAGACGTC
>NC_021161.2:38159863-38180279 GCF_000331145.2 Cicer arietinum
ATCTACTGAAAATAAACGAAAAGCTACAAAGAAAGGGTAAAGCAGAATTGGGACACGGTTTAACGAAAAAATCTCACTGAATATTGGAATGTTAGAAAAGAGAAACTATAATTATATTCCCTAATTGTTGGGAACTCGACAGCGGAATAGAGGCGGGATCGTTCAGGGAGGATCGAAATAGGCTCTAGATACCATGTTAACAAAGAAAAGAGAAAGCAAGAGGAAGGAGAGAAACAACCACTCTAGGGTTTCATAACATATAATGAATCAAACTGAAGTTAATAGGGTTACACTGAGTATATATATAAGAAAATAGAATTGTTTAGAATTGTCTAAAATACCCTTACTACTAATATATAATAATATTATCTAACACTATCGACTTCGATTAATTACTACTTCAACCAATGACTAGATCGTCAACGTTGCAGATTCAAAGGCATAGATATTTGGTCACTTTGATTTTGTCAAATTATTTGTAAGCAATGTGTTGTTATAGGCTATTAACTTGGATATTGTAAGTATGTTCGTAAATTTATCCTTTTTGTTTTTAGTAATATTGAATTTGTGTTTGTATTTGATATATTCTATCTATTTAAACGATTGAATATCATTTTTTTTTTGTCAAAAAAATACTCACACACCATAAGAAAATTGGAAATTAAAATAATGTTGCACCAAGATGATACAAAGAAATGTAGGCACAAAACATATATATAATTCACTTATTTAATTTAAATAAAAGAGCAAGAAAGACAATTTATAAGAGTTATTTTGGATTAAAATTTGCTCCTAAATCACTTATCTAAAAAAAGAATAGGAAAATAGAACAAAAGAAATGATGAAAAGGAGGCAGCGCGGGCCGGCTTGGTTGAAAGTCTTTTCTATAAGATAATTATGATTTTTTTTTTTATTTATTGCATAGATAAGACTTAAGAATTATGTTTTATGAATAAAAATTTAATAAAATAAGATTTTTGTAAAGAAATTAGAGGCTTTTTTATACCAACAACAATATTTTATTATAATTTTATTTAAATACTACATTTTTTATTTTATTAGTTATAAAATATTTCAATTAAATATATCAATAGTTATATTTTTCTATAACTGTGAGACTTTTTACTTATTGTACAATTAAATATTTTTATTTTTAAAAATTAAATATACATTAAAAAGTAATTTTATTGTTCCAAGACTTAAAGTCCTAGATTCGTTAGTTTTGGATTTGGGTCAGCACATATTAAGACAATTACCAAAATGTGTGTGTAATTATTGATGTTCTTTTTTGTATATTAACAAACGAGCTAACCAAACAAACTCCGAAGATAGCTTTGGCACGTGTTATGCGCTTATGGCCCTCAATTTTATAAGTCTATTAATTATTCTATAATATGTTTAGAAGAACAAAAAATTTAATAGTTTAAAATATTTTCAGAAAAAGAAAATTCTCAAAAACTAAAAAGGTAATAAAGTTTTGTGGGCTTATGTGAATCTATGAGCTTATTTTTTTAAAGAAAATTCATATTTTTTTGAAAAAAAAAGACAAAATCATGTTTTCAATGAAAAAAAAATTTGAATTTTTTTATTCGAAAAAAAAAATCAATTTTTTCAAAAAAAATAATTTTTTGATTTTATTCACAAAATTTTTCAAAAGAAAAATATTTTAGATTTTTTGGAAAATTTTTCTGATTTATTTTTAGAAAAATAAATATCAAAAGTTAAAAAAAAAAAAAAAACTCAATTAATAAAATATTGGATATAGAAACCCCTGAACCTTCTCCCTTAATTCTACTGAAATAATAAGTCGTAGTCTTAAAAACTTTATTTCAGTAGAATACCTAATATTAGGGCTTAATATGAGATTTAAAAAAGAATATTTGAGACTTTCAGACTTTATTTACAGCTCTATTTATGGCCACAATTACTACTCCTCCTCTTGATCACTCTCTCCATTATATATGTTAAAGGCTACAAAATAACTTCTCTCACAAAATTTATTAACATAAAATTGTGTGTATGATTATCTTCTTTGTTGTAGAAGGAGATATATAAATGGAAGAAAACTATTACCGGAAGAAGAGGAAAACTAAATAAGGGAACAAATAGTTTGTGTCAAAAAGTATAAGATATATAATTACGGCTCACCTGATTATTAAGAGTATTTTTCTAATCTAAAGCCATTGATTTGTATCATACGGTTAATATTTATTATTCTCGCTTCTCACATTAGCAAAAAAGTGTTTACTGTTGTTGCTCCATATATGGAGATGATTAAATAAATTTTTAATTTTAATAAAATCTTACTATTTTATTTTTAGTTTTTTTATAAAAAAATTCATCTATTTTTATTTCATTTAAAATTTTTTATTTGTATTTTTTATCTTTAATTTTAAATTAACTATTGTATATCATTTAAAAAAATTATATTAATATTTAATATATGTTTAACAACTTTCTTATAAAAAATTAGAATTTTTCAACAAATATCAAATTAAATACGAAATTTTAAGCTTTTTACACTTAAAATTTATATTTAAATTTTGTTTGTTAACAAAATTCTAAAAAATTTATAGGAAATTTTTTTATAATATCATTAACATTATTGCAAAAATGCATTCAAAATACAAAAGTAGAACGTAGGTCGACAACAACTTTTACATTGCCACCAAGTAGAACTTGTTTGATCTTTTTGTTGGGGTTATGCTGCAAATCTTGAACAAGAAGATGATGAACTTTATGATGATGAAGGTTGCACAAATAAATTCCAAAGCGTGTGGAACACACTAAGCTTTAGGTTCGATTCGCCTCCATCAATCTATATATATTGGATGCAAACGGGTTAACCGGTGAATCTCCTTTAGGATATTTTGGAATCCTTAATAAGAGAATTCATACATACTTCAACCTCACTCAAGGGATAGAAAATGGCGATGAGAGCTCAGTGGACTCGTCGCTCAGCTTTAGGCCTTATTAGCTTCGCAAAGCTAGGATTTACATTCTAAGTGAATTGCACATTCACATCAAACCTATTGTTCAATGATAGTTTACAGAATAAAGTTCTTTCGTTTACTCTCGTACACTAGAGAAAAGAAGAAATGACTCAGAAATATTTTTGACATAATCTTAACTCATGTAACATGAATTTTGTCTTGTTTATCTTGTGTTCTTTCTGCCTCTAAAGTATCTCTAATTGGTGAAAGAAAACAACTCTTGAGAAAGATTGTAACTTTTGATAACTTAAAAGATGCATCGGTTTGAATTAAATCCAAACATTGCAACCACTTGACCAAGTGGTACATTAAGTTATTTAATTTTGCAACATTAATATAGCTATAGAGAATTCCAAATATATTTTAGAAATTTCCTTCATAATCCCCCACCATTTTCAAAATATATCTAAGTCCGTTATTCCGGAAATCTCATAGTTTTAGATAAAGGTATCTTACGATTTGAACCATTACTTAGTAAATTATGTTTTTGTTCATCCCCGAATAGATTGGTAGACAAACTTTGAACCAACTATTCATTAAAACAATCTTAATAGAGTGAATTGGACCTGCTCCATAAGCGAATTCAGCATCAGGATTATTTACGGGAGTCATTGGTTTATCTGCAACACATAAATCAAACAATGTTTATATTAGATCAGAAGTTATTTTGATAATCATTCAAAAATCTTATTTATTTACATCTAACAATAATATATATCACTTGTAAGTAATTTAGAATTCTTTTTATTTATATGTCATAAGTAACTTTACATTACCATATTATTTCTCTGAGCTCAATTTTAAAATATTGTCACTAATTTTTAACTTTTGTTTTTATATTGCCTATTCTTTCAAAATTATCTATATCAAATCTAAAGCAAACAAATGATAAAGTGTGAGAGATGAGAGACAAAGTTAAAGAAGAAAAGAAAAATTAAGCAAAAATAAAGAGATAAAAGAGAGAATTATGTAAGAGATAATGTGAAAAATAAAATAAAAATTTAAGAGTAAATAATTTTATAATTAAAATTCTGATAAATTCAAGATTTACCATCACTGACATGTTAAGCTATGCATATATCCAATCCAATGGTTCAAAATTAACAAATGAAAATAAACCTATTTAATATATCTCTCAAGAACACTTGTTAGAAAATATGTATCTCAAAAACAAATGAAAATAAAGAAAATTAGTAAAGCAGTGGTAGCATGCTCAAGTATATGCTACTCTTATTCATTGACAATTATTATGCGGAAAATTCTGTTTTAATTATTATTGGAGCTAGTTTAGGGAGTATGATTGTGTTTGTATATTTTGTTTTGATTTGTTTGTACAAGTTCTCTTAACTTGGAACTTTATTATTATAATTTTTGTCCTATGCACAGCTTGTGCTGTTGAACTACATAATTAATAAAAAGGTTTATTTTATCTCTTCAAAAAAAAAAAAAATTATCATGAACAAGAATTACTAAATATTAGCTCACATAGTTTAATAATAACTTGTGATATTTGGAAAACATAACAATAACAGACCAAAAGTGTACCATAACAATAACAGACCAAAAGTGAACCGATTAATTTAAGACAAAAATGCTTTTTTATTTCAACATTATAACAAAGTTAAAAAATAACTAGTGATTTTTAATTAATGAATAATTTAGTTAAAAGACAAACAACTTTAAAAATCACAATTTCTTTTAAATATTAATTAATAAAAATAAACATGTGCTAAGTTTAGTTTTCTTTATACATGGATATATTAATACTTGTGTAATATTATTAAGTTTTTATCGGTGGTAATTAGAGTTGAACGAATAGCAGCAGATGATCATATAGGATGATATGACTTAATACATGCTGCTGCACCAGATACATGTGGACATGCCATTGATGTTCCACACAAAATATCAAACTCTAATTTTCTATTATCACCGTCAACTTCAAAAACACGGGAATTTAGAGACCAACTGGTTGTAATATCTACCCCAGAAGCAATTAAATCAGGCTACAAAATTAACACAACAAAAAGTTAAAATTTTTATTTTAATATAAGAAAAATGTGTTTAATTAATTTACTCATAGAAAAGAAACCTTGAGGATATCAAAAGTAATATTGTTTGGACCTTTTGATGAAAAAGAAGCAACCATAGGTGCCAAAGTATCTTCTAACTCTTCAGTCTTAAATATAGTTGCGGTTGGAGTACTGCAAATTGATTAATAAAATAAACTTTACATAAATTTAGGTTTCTAAATTATAAATTATTGTTATGTATATGAAATTTTCACATGATACCTTCTCGTGGCATCCTTGGATTGAAGGTAGCATCCAGACAAGGCAAAAGGAAGGGCACCAACTTCTCATCCAAGGAATTGGTTGACAAAACCGTAATTTTGGAATACTTCCATTAGCAAATTATAAACATCTTTAAATTTTTCTCTATTTGATAATGCTCATTAGAGAGCACACACGATTGGTCCAATATGTGGTTAGAAAAGTACGACTTCTAATTTTAATGTCTATATATATATTTTACTTAATTTTAAAATATGTAAAATATAAAAATTGTACCTTTTTAAATCTTTTTTGTAGAGGGAAAAACAGTTTTTGTAAAATGTGAGAACTAAAATTGAATTAAATTTTTATGTGACAAAAGTTGAATGATAATAATTTTTTAGAGACTGCTTACATATATTTTCTCTTTAATGTTTGTTCATAATGTCAAAAGTTTAATCATTTGTTAACTTCAATAATATCACGACTATTTATCTAGATTGTCGTCTCTTGAAGTCTGCTTCCTTATTTGGGGCGTCTCCAACATAGATAATAGGATTTTTTTTTTCCAAAAGGTCAAATGTATTCAGCGAGATACCCTATCATTTAACCAAGATATAAACAGTATTACTTATGTAATTATCATGTATAAAAAGATAATTTATAATTAAGCATCGAAAATTTCATATTATCAACTTATAAACAAAATTAGCTTAGCTTGCATTCAAGAAACGAGGCTATTGTGTAACTTTATATTTTGAACTTAGAGAAGATAAAATTATGTATTCACCTCGTAAGAGATGTTGTTTCATAATTTGACTCTTGTGACAAATTTTCTATTTATAGTCCCAACAGCCACAACAATTGACCAAGGTGAAACATTCTGCAAAGGTGCATGTTTTGGACCTTTGTTTCTTGTCGCAAGCACCGTTAGCACTCCATTCTGCATTGCATGAAATGCTGCAATAGATAGTACATCTCTAAAATGGTCATGTTGACGGTCCCTTATTCCGACAATTGAGACGGATATTATGTCAACTTGTCTGCAATTGCATCATCGAAAGCTGCAAGAATGTTTGTAGATCCCCGAATAGACAACCAACATGCCTTATAGACGACAATTCTTGCGAAGGAAGCCGTACCTCTTGATGTTCCTTGTCCTAAACCTAACATACTTGCATGGCTAACTGGGTTGCCGACTACTATTTATGCCACATGAATCCCATGACCCGTTGAGTCTCTTGGAGACAATACCAGGTCAGTATCGTTTTCATCAACCATATAATACCTTGCTCCAATTAATTTACTACAACAACATATGTCAACCATTCTTAGTATAATTGTACTCTTTTTCTCTTAGTAAATTGAAAATTTTAACATAACTATAACATATTACTTGTTGCAAGGAAAATTAAAAGTTGAGCAATATCCTTTCCATTTGCTTGGTGGTGGACTAAATTCTTTATCATCGAAACTAGGAGATTCTGGTCAGATTCCAGAATCAATGACTCCAATAATGATATCAGATTTAAAGTGTTATGTCTCCACATGTTGAGGGAAGCCTATAAAATCCCAAGATTTTGTGGTAAGGATTTTCTGCTTTTCCTCGGGAAAGACAAACACCACCCCATTAAGTCCTACATTACCAATTTTTATAGTCAGCAAATATACAATTATACATGTAGAAAGAATAGATAACTTTTCAATATAAAAAACTATTGTCTACATATACCGGCCATTATTGCAGCTTCTTTATCTGCTAGTTTTGCCACAAAGCCGTTGAATAGTTTAGAATTCCTTTCAATTTCTTTTATACTAAAAAATTAAAGTACCGATGAAATTTAATCTCTTTGAAACTTCTTGTAGCATCTGTTGGTAAATCATCAACGAAGAAGTTTCATCATTCATGTTATGACCGGTGTAGATAATGTAAGTCTACATTAGGATATAACATGTTTATCATAAACAAGAAACATGTACTTGAACAAAGTAATTAAGCCACTAAACATGAACCAAGATAATTTAATAAAAAGAATACAAGTGTATTTACCTTCAAGTTATTTGGAGAAGTTGAGTAACATTTCAGCACAAGTGAAATCAAAGTAAGGAGGAGAAGCAAAACACCAGCAAAAGCCATTTTCAAACTAGTAATTAATGACACAACAACAAGTTAGTTAATATTGTGTGTTATTAACATACATATTAATTACCACATATACAATTAAAATGTTAATAATATATGTCTGCATATTCCTTTGCATAAATTTGTATATTAAATTATATGTAATTATTTGTTTGAATACACCATTAATCAAGGAAAAGAGTTTTCATGAAAAGGTAGACAATTATAAATCATCTACACTCTACCACCAAACAGATAATGGGGATGGTTTTATTTGGATTTAGAAATTGATTAATATTGTGTTATTAACATACATATCAACATATATACTACCAAAATATTACTAATACAAGAACTCAAGCTCAAAATTTCAAATTCATATTAAAGTACAAAGAGAGAAATACTTGTTCGAATGATAAATATTTTCTAAGTGTTTTCCGTAGAGTGTGATAATCATTGTCATAATTGAATGTGAAAGCACGAGAAGGGTGATTGATTTATGTTTGCCATAAGTGAAACTTTTTGATAATTTATAAATAAATAAATAAAACTAGTTTGGTTTTTGTGACTTACTTGGAGTAGAAGCAATCGGAATCAGAGGCAGCAACCAATTAAAGCATAAATAACTTGACACATAGATTTATCCTAGTTCACCACTAACTTGGCTACCTCCAATCCCCTCATTCAGAAGGCTTTAATCCACTAATTCAAATACCTTGAATTATAAAGCACATGACCCTCCAAGTTAGTCATCCCAAACAACTTGATAACCCCAGACTTTTGAGGAACAAACCACCTTGACTCAACAAGCCAAGTCTTCTCCTAACAACCCTAGATTGAAGAAATAACTAAACCATTATCGAGTTGGATACAAAAGATTGGAACTTGAGTAGTTGCCTCTAAAAAGTTGATAATAATAATAACTCTCACACTCTAAGAAAAAAACACTCATAAAATATTTCTAACTTGAACAAGTATTTCTCTCTTTGAACTCTAAGACTACTCTTTTATGCTTTTCAATGATTCTTCTTCAACCTTGAGTGTCTATTTAAAGTTAAAATTTGGGCTTCAATTTAGTCCTTGTTTACTTCTGAATTGTATTTTATTTAGATTCCGTTTGTAAATTCTTCAAATTAATTCAGTTCCTTTTTTGTTTAGATTGAGATTGTAAATTCTTCACATAAATTTTGCTTGTATTTTGTTCAGATTACGTTTGTAAATTCTTCAGATTGATTCTATTCATATTTTAACGTAGATAAATCTTGATCAAATCTTCTACAAATCATGACCATATCTTCTTTCATACTCTTTGAAGTCAAATATATTGTTCTCATAAAATACTTTTGTTATCATAAAAATTATAAGTATAAAATGAACTATGTTCCAACAATCTCCGTCATTTTTATGATGACAAAACTGGTATTTTTTATAATACTTTTCTTTGTATTTCTTTGACTCTCCTTAACGTAGGGCTCCCCCTAAGTCTAAGTATCATTTTCTCTCCATTTTATGATTTCAAATATATTTCTCCTATGTTTGTCATCTGACAAAAAGACTTGAAAGTGTAACTTTTTTTTTTTGTCTTTTTTTTATATATAACAAATTAGAAGAAAATATATAAACTAATGTAAAACAAAACTACTTCGAAGTTTATCACAACATCAGTCAGGTATACAAGTAAGGTTTAGGTTTTTCTTGATGAAGTCAAACCAATCTTCAGGTAGTGGTTTGGTGAATATGTCAGCCCATTGGTGCTCAGTGTCTACAAACTGAAAGTTTAATACCTCTTTTTGAACAAAGTCCCTAATGAAGTGGTGTTTAGTCTCTATGTGTTTAGCTCTAGAATGTAAGATATAGTTTTTGGTTAGACAAATGACAGAGTGTCATGTAATAGAGGGGATGTTGGATTCTAGGATTTTGTAGTCTTCAAGTTGATGTTTCATCCAAAATAGTTGAGAACGTCAGTCAACTACTGAAATGTACTTAGCCTCTATTGTTAACATTGCAGTGGTGTTTTGTCTCTTACTTGACCAAGATATTAAGTTGTCACCTAAAAAGGTACAGTTGCCACTGGTTCTCTTTCTCTCAAGTTTATCTCCAGCATAATAAGAATCACGGTATCCTCTAAGTTTATACTTAAGAGATTTTTTGTAGAACAAGGTAAGGTTGGTAGTTACTATTAGGTATCTAAGGATTCTCTTAACAGCAGTAAAATGTGATTCCCTAGGGTCAGCTTGAAATCTTGGACATACACATATACTAAACAAGATGTCAGGTCTGGAAGCAGTAAGGTAAAGTACAAATCCAATCATTCCTCTATAGATTTTTTGGTCAACTATTTCGCCTGAGTCATCTTTTTCAAGTGAACAAGTAGGGTGCATTTGTGTAGCTAAAGGTTTGCAATCACTCATCTTAAATTTCCTAAGAAGATCTTTTGTATATTTAGTTTGATGAATGTATATACCTTTTTGACTTTGCTAAATTTGTATCCATAAGAAGAACTTAAGTTCTCCCATCATACTCATTTGAAATTCAAGATACATCAATTTAGAAAATTCATGGCAAAGAGTGCCATTTGTAGAACCAAAAATAATGTCATCAACATAAATTTGAATAATAAGAATGTCATCTCGTATATATTTTCTAAAAAGTATATTATCTACTTGTCCTCTTTCAAAGTTATTTTTAAGCAAGAAGTTACTAAGTCTATTATACCATGCCCCAGGTGTTTGTTTTAGATCATACAGAGATTTCCTAAGTTTAAAAACATGATTTGGAAATTCAGAACTTTCAAAATATGGAGGTTGTTTAACATAGACTTCTTCACTTATATAATCATTTAGAAAAGTACTTTTAACATCCATTTGAAATAATGTAATGTTATTATTTGCAGCATAAGAAAGTAGGATATGAATAGCTTCTAACTTGGTCACTAGAGCAAATGTCTCAATGTAATCAATGCCTTTTTGATGGATGTAGCCTTGTGCAACAAGTATTTCTTTGTTTCTAACCACTTCACCTTTTTAATTTAGCTTGCACTACGCCAAACGCGCAATCTATCTACATGTTTTATAGCACTTTTTGGTTTTAAAAAAACGTTGTTGTATCTTTTACAACGCTCGATTCCACAATGTTTTTTTTTTTTTTTTTTGAAAAAGCGCTGTAAAATCATATTTTTCGCGTAGTGTTGTTTATGAAGACCCACTTGGTTCCAATAATGTTCTTATCTAGTCTAGGTACTAGATCCCAAACATCATTCCGCTCAAATTCATTTAACTCTTCTTGCATTGCAAGAATTCATCCACCATCTGTCAATACTTCACCAATAGAGGTAGGCTCAATTGATGAGAGTAAGCCAAACAAACTAATATCTTTAAGTGATGATTTGGTCCTCAAATGATCACTTGCACTTCCAATGATTAGAGTTTCAGGATGAGAACAAACAAAAAATTTATTTACCTCTAAGAACTCAGTCTCTACCTCAATGCCCCTTGAGCTTTAACATATAGATATCTTTGGGCCAATGAAAATAACATCTCCAAGTGTAAAGAAATATGACTTTGTTATAGTAGATGATTACACTAGGTGGACATGGGTAAATGTTTAAGAAGCAAGGATGAATTCCACAAAGTATTTGTCACATTTTACAAACAAATAATGAATGAAAAGGGTCTTAAGATTGTAACAATTAAAAGTGATCATGGGGGAGAATTTGAAAACAAGTTCTTTGAAAGTTTTTGTGATGAGAATGGAATCTCTAACAGTTCTAGAGTTCCAACCAACCAACCTATTTCGGATCGTCAATAAGGAACTCCGAATATTTGAATGGGACACATCTCATCTTATAATTAAGAATCTCTGTCGCAGTTTGAAGCCATAAACTGTTAACATTAACACATGCCAACATAATTTTATGAAAATTAACCTCTAGGCCAGATTGAAGCTTAAACCATAACAAATTAGCCTTGATTGCTCTAATATTATCCCAACACTTCTCTCCCATGATCAGTGTATCATCTGCAAATTGTAAAAGAGAGACATGAAACTCATTTGAGCCCACCTTAAAAGTTGAGCACAATTTTTCTTTTTAAAACAAAATGAGTACAAATTGGTCGATCAAAGCAAATTCTTTTACAACAACCAACTTTACGGTTGAACGAAACATGAAAGTCGTGAACAAACAAACAAAAAATAGTAGAGTGAATTAATTAAGAGTCCATTTAGGATCTCTAGGACTAAAAAAAGAAGCAGTAACTTTAGACTTAAGCAACTTAAGTGCTTTCCTGAGTTTCAATAGTGATAGATACTAGGAAAACAATCTTGAGGAAACTTTAATCTTGTAAATTCAAAGATTCATAGTGAATTGTCTTACTTGCTTGTCTGTGACGTAGGTCTCATCAATTGAGACCGAACACGTAAATTCTTGGTGTGATTCTTCCCTTATCCTTCTTTATTTTCGTTTGCATTTGATTGTGAAAACAGTTTAATCAAAACTGCAGAAAACGAAGAACGATAATCAGTTTTCGTTTTCTGGTTTTCTGTTCTGTCAAGATCGTTATTCGTTTTCAGCAGAAAACGAAAAACGTTCTTCGTTTTTCAATTTTTTCTGCAATTGTTTGTTTTTCTGTTTTGTTGGTTAATCTTTGTTGCAGATTCCAATATTGTTTTAACGGTCTTGGTAGTGAAGAAGTGTCAGCATAATTAGTGTATTCCACTAGGAGTGCATCATAGGGTTCTCGTAATTTCTTGGCTATTGTTACACTTCTATGTAAATCTTCTTCATTTGTCTTTTCACTGTCAAGTGTCAATGCTTATTACAACGTTTCTTCTGCATATGCATTTAAATTGGGGGGCTTTGTTGTAAAATCCTACAACTTGAAGTACATCACTAATTCTGTATCTCTAGAGCCCTGTAACTTGAGATGATATTGTTGTTAAAGTAAATAACAAAGATGCATATATATATCAGTAAATGAATATAATGATTTTAAAAAAATAGGTTATGTTACTGAGTCTTAGACTTCAGAATCCAATGCAACCCAATTGATATAATGATGCGCAAAAATGAAATGATATTACTGAACTCTTGCACACATAATTAACACTTGGCCTAAATTAATTTAGTGTGTTCTAAGTCCAGCTACGTCAGTACCACATATGACACTATTATTCACCATTAGTTCAATGATGTATTGGATTAGTACGCTACATTGTTAGAAAATTTAGGATTTAGGTTGTGTGCAGTCACGCAATCAACCACATTAGTGGTCGTTAAATCAAAGTTTGACAGTTTAGATTTTAATCTAATATATTTTTTTTTTTAATTATGTTCTGAAATCTAGACTATCAAATCTTAATCCAACGAATATTAACGTGGTTGACTACACGAGATTGTGACTACACACAATCCAAATCTGGAAATTTAGGTTGCTTGGCAATGATAATCATATTTCTTAAACAGTTATAAGAAATACTTGAAAGAATTATGAAAGACACACAAAAGCCTCAAAATGAATTGGGAGCATGCTTACCAGAAAAGGTAGTGATGACCAGCTCATAAAAGCAACCAAGCTTGACATTCACTGAATCCACAAGCTTATCATTATCATCAAAGTCCATGAAAGTGTACCATTATGTCCAAGAGGATTGAATTCAAAGTAACCCATGTTAGGCAATAGTGTAAAAGCAACATCATTAGGATCACACAAAGGTTTCAAGTTGACACCAAAGTAACACTCAGAAGAAGCATACATTGTACAAACCAAAGGAAATTTCCCCTCACAATAATGTTCCAAAGCAGGAACATATTGAGCCATAGAACCTGTAACAACTGCTTATATATATGTACTTAGCTTTAGGCCAAAGCTTACACAGAATTCCCTTCCAAGATTTTTGACTGCATATTTTGCTGATTTCATCAGCAAGACATCGATCAGGAGATGAAAGTACTGTGGACATGCATGAACAACATGAAGGGTCTGTTATAAAAGAAAAATGGCCATTTCTTATGTCATCACATAGATTTCTCCAATTACGTTCTAGAAATGAAATTGCTCTGAGAAGTGCAGAAGCAAAGACAGCACATAGGCGAAGGACGCGGCGGTGGTGAACTAAACCTGCTAGGAGTTGACAATGCATGATTTGGTTGATGTCATTGCAGAGAATGGTTTGGTCAGGGCTTGTGAAATCATTCCAAGGGTCATGTGTCCTGCATTTGAAGTGTTTGCTTTTGTAGTAACTTGTTAACACACTTCTTGCTGGTAAACCACAAGGTGTGGACTTCTCTGCCTTCACAAAGTAGAGATACATGGCCTTCCCCTCATCAAGATCAGGAACATACCGATAAAATGAAATTAAAATTTATATTCAAGTTGATGAATATCATGTTTCAGGTATATTGTTGGAAAAATGAGATTTTTTTTGGAATTATGGTGCATTGTTATAAAAACTGAACTGACCATCAAAATCAATAAGACTTTTGTGGATCACGTGATTCAACTGATCAAACCACTCAAATAATTCAACAGTATATAATGTTGGTTCACAAGTTAATCGATAAAACTGTCAAAAGACTTAAATTAAAAAAATGATTACATTAACCGATGAAATATACACTAAGCATGCACATTATTAAATTATGCAACAAGTTCTAGCTAGTGAAAGATGAGTAACTTCTTTGTGCTTAGTTTTGTCAAGTCGCACTTACACTAGCTACTAGTGAACATGCATCATGATCCTTTTGTATAATGAAAATTAATATAACAAACAAAACGTATACAAAATGCATGGTGATGGGTCCCTCCATCCTTTCATCAACGCTTACTCACATCATATTCACTTAGAATGGAGAATCATAAATGGAACTAATTATATTAAACTTAACACAAAATGAACTTATAGTAGAGTTAGCAAATTCAATACTAACAACAACAGAGCAAAAACTTTACCTGTATAACATTTCTGTTATTGGATGACCAATGATGAGAGAAGAGTCTTCACCATTTGCAATGTATATATGGAAAGATTCCTTCATAACTGATTACTGGAACATGTTTCTTAAACTCTTGTAAATCAGTTATATATGTTTCTCCCTTATATACTTGTTCAAATACCTCAAGTGTTTCTTCACCTTTGTACTCCAATTTCTTTCCATCCATGTTCACAAGAAGGAACAGAACTATCAGAGACTCAGGTGTATAGCAGAATTCACTAGTGAGTATAGAGTATATATAACACTTCTTGTTCGTATGGTTTGAAGCATACATGTGGCTATATAGATAGGTACATGTATATTATCAAGGATATGTAACATAAAGTCATTTGAGCACTTGTAAATTATAAAATTTAAAATAACTTTTTAAAAAGAAACATAATACTATTGCGTATTTTGTAAGATGTTTTGAAATGGGGTGAGAAGAGCCAGGTGAGCATAGTTAGAAAACATTTTTAAGTAAGCCGTTGTGAATTGTAAAATTTTGATGTTAAAAAAATACCTATGGCACGATAAAATAGGATGTATAGAATTTTTCTAATAATACCTAAATTTATATGTATTTTCAAAGCACATACTGCAAAGAAGGTATTTCATTAAATTTATAGATTCCTATTATGTGCTTGAAAACATTTTATAGGAACAAGTATATTTCTATTATGTGTTCGAAAACAAGCTATTATGTTGTTTGTTAGGATTAAATCTTATTATGTGTTTTATAAGTATTATGTGTTTGTTTTATAGAAACGCGTACATAACGGGATTATATATAGGCATTTCATTAAAGTTTGTTTTCTAATAATACCTATAAAATCCTATCAAAAACAAAATATCTTGGATTGCTATGATTTATGGGTATTTTTTAATTTTTTAACTTGTCAGTTATGCACTTTTATGTATGTTAGTGTAATTTCTATGTGAAATTTTTTTTGTATTTATTAAACAATGAATTGCATTTATTAAGCAATTACTTACAATGATTAGATTTATATTAAGAAGGTATAATAATATGTTTCGACTTGGGAAGAAAGATTAAAACCATAACAACTTTATGTTTTATCAAAAAATAAATAAAATAATAGCATGTAATCCATTTTTTAAATTATGTATAAAATTAGTATTATATATATGTATTTATTCGTTGAAATGCAATATTAATTTATTTATTTTGAGTAACTTTTTATAAAACTTAAATTGTTGATAAAATATTCAATAATTATCAAAATTTCAATGTTTAGTGTTGAAGAATATAATATTATTGATAAACTTATTATTTATTAAAATAGCTACAAAAAATTAAATTCACATTAATTTTAACTTTAATATTTGATCATAGTTGATTGATGATGTGAAATGAATTTAGATCTTATCATATCAAATTTGTAGATATATATAAATAACTTTTCATATAATTTGAAGAATCGAGATAGAATTATACGATAATAGCAAAGATGTGTTGAAAGTGGAAATAATGAAAGATGATTGCAAATGACTACTTGGATATTATTATTATTATTATTATTATTATTATTATTATTATTATTATTATTATTATTTATTAATCAAGTATGTACCTTGAATGTGAATAGATTCTCTATTGTTTCTCTTTGGTGTCAATAAAATGATTCAAAATACACAACATGCATGTCTAATATGTGTGGACAATTTATAGTTAGAAAAGTTCCTTGATTGTAGAGAGGTTTGATCATACTGATGGAGAGATACATTTTCCATGCAATGAATATGGTAGGTGTGGCTTCACGAAAATGAGTCTATATTTACAAGTGATCACTAAACCATTTGAGATGAGATAATATTAATATAGAAAAAATTTGTCGCCAGCTAATCTGTAGAGATAAGTATAGTTAGAATTGGAGGAAATGTCTTACCGAAAGTAAAAAGAAGAAATGAAGAAGTTGTGAAAGTTGATGAAAGTGGGAGGATAGTAGAAATATTTTCATCAATATGGATTGTTTGTAGATTTTCAATAGAAATGTGATATGTATGAAATGCAAAAGATAAATTGAAGTATGAAAAATGTGAAATGAATTGTTTAGGCTTGTAAAGTGTGTCATTTAGGAAATATGTTTGTGGATTTTCAATAGATATGTGATGTGGTATGGAAAATGTGAAATGAATTGTAAAAAATTGTAAAGGGTGCAGCATAGAAATATAAGTGATATAGCATAATTATAGTGATGCGACTCATAAGTGTGTGAAATATCAATGTAATTTATAATTTATTTTAATATATATAAGTAGATTCATCTATCCTACAAAACCTTTTGCATATTACACCGTAAGTATGCAACATGTTCTCAAATAAAATATGAATGATCACTTCACATGCGATTCACACTATCTATCCGCTAATTAGAGAAAAGCCTTAACAATTCACATGCTAACAATTGAAATATCTTACCATTGAGAGATACTATAAGCAAACACACACATTTATCATATGTTACTGAGACACATTCACTCTTCTTTTCCTCTATAAATACATTATTTCTACATATATATATATATATATTTTGGGGTTTAGGTATGAACTTAGAGTAAAATTATACCATTGTAGATATAGATTTAGAGTAAAATTTGTATGTTCTCTGAAATATTAATATTGTTATGTATGGTTATATACTAAAATATATTTTTAACTTTTTTCAAATAATAAATTGTTTTTTTTGTACAAAATAATAAATTATTTCATTACTAGAACAAAAAGTTATCTCAAAAAAATATGTTTTAAGTATTGTTTGCATTATATGAAACTTGTTTCAATACACTAAAATTGTAATTTATAAACAACATAGGCACATATCAACCCACCGATACATTTTTTCTATGGACAAAATCGTAAAATCTTACCTAAATTATTACAATTTGTATACATAAAGAGCACACCCCCAAACTTATTTTGTTGTCATCTTATTATATTTTTTTTATATAATTTTTTTATAAAATTATGATGCAATTCAATGACTATTGGTGAGTAATGATTTATACGTTGAAAATTCAATTACTCGTTCAATTGATCAATGACAAAAACACCTAACCACTCATAAGTATTATCACAAATGCTATTTATCTAACTCTTTGTATTATGTCAACATGGTAACAATAATAAATCAGTATAAATCATTCATATCAAACTCTACTTGCAATCTAGACTATGATTTAAAATTACGGCTACAAACCACAATTTAAAACCAAGACCTGGAAAAAAAACTCAATGACATATCTCATCCGCCTCATATCAAATTATAACACAAAGTTAAGACAAGCACATGAATAAGAGGATTAGACTCGAATGGAGAATATTATTTAATTTTTAGATAGACTTTCAATTTACAGTATTTTTTTTTGCAAACAAATGATTGTATTCATAATTTAGTAATAGACAACTATTCTTTTCTTTTCAATCTTGTGTGTATAGCGATAATTTCAAACACAATGGCTTTTGAAATTGGATTATATTTCACAATGTAATTTAAGCCAATCAATATTCTCCAATTCGACATTTGTTCATGTCGATCAACCACATTCATCATGCATGCATGTTGTTGTTATAAGTTTTTTATCTATGAACATGTGATGTCATATATAATTTGTCGCAACTATTATTATATTATATTTATAAAACTTAAATTAATCGAACAATATTGATTGTCAATATTATGATCATTTCACTCATGCTCATTCAATTACATATTCAAGAGTATGAGTGAAATATTTATTTTATATCAAGTTGCAATATTATATGTAAGTTTTCTCATGAATTCACTATATAATAACTATAGTTAGCTTTTTAAGAAACTTAAGTTACAAATTTTTCTTTTGAAAACTATTACTATTTCTCAATACATTTAAACACACCGAATACCTTTAAGAACATAGATTCATATATACTTCTATACTTCAAAATTCCAATATCTACCATAGGAGTAAGCTATAGATACTTTGCCCATAATAATATCCTTTAAGAAACCAAGCAAGCTATAATATTTCATACTCATATAATTTTACAAATAATTTTTTCATTTTTAATATTTTTAATAAAAATATCAAATGAATTTTGTGAATAAATAAATTAATAATCATAATAAATAATTATAATATTATTAATATTATCATTTTATAAAATAAAAATATATATTCTATCTGACATTAATTACACAAATTTATTAAAAATAATCATAAAATATGAATATATTAAAAATTATTAAAAAAGTTACTTTCAATTATGAAAATACACAAATTTATTTAAAATTATAGTAAAATATGAATATGTTAAAAATTATTAAAAAAAAGTTACTTCCAATTATTAAAATACACAAATTTATTTAAAATTATAATAGAATATGAATATATTAAAAATTATTAAAAAAATATAATTAACAAAAGATTACTATACATGTATTCTTAAAAAATATGTTAACACTTAACTTTCATCAATTAAATTATTTATTTTTAATTGAATGCTATTTTTTATTTTAAAATTCATTATTATAGTGAAATTTGAATGTTAAAAAATAAATAAAAAATAAAGTATTGCATAAAATTAATTTAGTCTTCAATAGAATTTGTTTTTGGTACATATCAACATAACTACAATTCAATTGCACATACAATTAGTTAAAACTTATAAATACCTAAAACCATATTTAAAGTATATGCAAATCTTTAAATAAATAAATTTCAAACTCTTGATGAAATATATCCAATAAACAATTTTCTTTACAACAACTTCACATACTCCCAATTAAAACATCATACTAATAAAACAAATAAATTCAGACTGCGCTACAATATAATTCAACATTAACATTCTTTAAAATAAACAATATTAAATATTAAATCATATTTTTAACTTTTTACATCTTATTTTCTGGTTTGTATTTTACATTTAATTTCATCAAATAAATACAAGTACCATAATGTGTTGAAAAACAAATTGACAATCAAATAACAATGAAAAAAACAATCATACAATATTATAAGTTATCATGTGAATTTTATAAAAACAAAATTAAAAATTAAATTAAACGGTTGTGGTAAATATGATTTTCCCACATTTTAATTTTTCTAATCATATTCAATTATTCTAAGTTAATAGAATAATATTTATAATACTTAAAAATATTATTCATAAAACTTATGAAATTAATTAATGAATGGTTGCGCAACATGCGGGTCATAATCTAGTGATAAGTTATTCTTGATGTTGAATAAGGAATTTTTTGTGCCACTATTTTGTCTGTCTTTGAGAGTGAGGGTGTTGTTTATGAAGTTGTTTCATAGGATGGAGCCAAGAAACTTGATCCCGTGTCTCCTATCCAATTAACTCCATTGAATAGTGATGATTTAGATCAACCACAATCAAGGAGGATTTTGTCTAAAGGGATGTTTATTGAATAATCACAAGTTGTTAAATGAAATAATAAGAATAAGATCATAACAAATCTAGATGAGGTTGTTAGGTGAGTTTTCTTCGTGATTGACTTGCAAAAGCTGTTGAGATTGAAAAGGAGGAGAAAAGTAATATATTTATCTATTCATAATATATTAAATTAGCTCTTAACTTTCTTGTGGTACATCATCTCATGCGCTATGTAATTGTCTTTGTTCTACATTAGTTAAACTTCCAATGTGTTAACCTCCAAATTCTACCTTCTATTTGTCTTCTTTTATCATCAACATTTCTCACCTTTTGTTTATTGAGCATGTATTACTTGTTTTCTTCATTTAACTACAATTTAATGTTTTGGTATTGTTATTCCCTTCATATGACCATATAGTTTCATAACATCACATTTCAATAATTGTACCCCTCATCGGCTCACTCTTCCTGTAACACCCCGTTTTTCAAAGCGAGGGTATATTTTTTTTTTAAAAGTAATTAAACTAAAACAGAGAAATAAATAAAGAAATGTCTTAGAATAAATAATTGAGTCATTATAATTTACAAGCAGCGGAAAAGTTTCTCCAAATATAAATCCAAAACATTTACACAACAACAAATGGTACATGGAAC
>NC_021161.2:38181696-38193564 GCF_000331145.2 Cicer arietinum
AGATAAGTCCCTAATGCAAACTAGAAGTTTGGAAGGAGCCCTTACCTTAATGTTAGCTTTAACGTGGGTTTCCGGTACCGGGAGTAAAACCGGTAAAATCTTCGCTCGCAACGTTGCCTCCAAATTGGTCCCCTAGCACCGTAGCGTGGTAGTGAGCAACTTTCCCTTCTAACTCTTCGCGAAATGAAGCTTAGATCTAGAAGAAACGGAGGGGTTTGTGTTTGAATCTCTAAAACCGTTTTTCTTCGTTTTCGAATCAAAGAGGAAGAGTGGGGTCGAGAAATCCTTGTTCTAACACTCACCCAACCTTGGGTTACTAGTCTTGAAGAAAAGAAAGCAACGAAAATGAAAATGGGAGAAGGAGGAAAAAATGGGTCGCGGGTAGCAGAGGAAGAAGATGGAAAATCGGATTTTCCTTCCTTTCTTTTTCTTTCCTTTGTTTTTTTTTCCTTTCTTCATTTTTCCTTCTTTCCTTTTTATATTCTTTTCCTTTTCCTTCCTTCTAGTTTTCCTTTCTGTTTCCCTCCAAACAAACATATCTATATAATAAATATAACTTAACAAATATCTCAAAATATCTAGATATTTGTTAAATTACCATTTCACCCGTAACGCATTAAATTCTCCGTAAAGGATTCACCGCACTTAATTCAATTTATTTATCGACGAGAAATTCTAATCGGCATCAAAATATCTTTTTGATTATAAAAACTCCAAAATATTATTAACTTTGGCTAAAAAGTCTCCGAGCCAAAATCCAAAATACACAAAAAATACATAAAGGGTACTTTAAAATTATGAGTCTTACAGTTCCGCTTCATTGGCTCATTGTTCAACCTCTTTATGATGACAAACTTCAAATATTATTCTTTCACTCCAACTTAATTAGATTGTGGTTGCTCATAAACAAATAAAATAGACAGTGATTTAGTCATTTTCCTCTAGTCAATGATCACTTAATGTGTCTTTGTGTACACATCATTATTTATTATTTATTTTTTTATAAATTGTACATCTTTTAATGATTCCAAAGTTAAAAAATTTGACATACAACATTTTATTTTTAAATCATATATTTTATTCGGTCATTTCTATTTTTTCATAAAATACATTAAATGTTATTTGATCTTCCAAATTTTTGGTCACGGTGACATCACATAAATATGGATATTGAATGTTCTTTGATTTTTGGCATGCCCAGCTCTTTTACATTATTAATGTTCCAACGACAAGGGATTTAAATATGAATAATCTTCATTGATATTGACAATCTAGAATAGTAAATATATAAAAAAAATTATAATTTTTATTTTCCTCATCATCTGCTTCCCGTAGAAAAATGAATTTTGATAATTCCGAGTTCAATCTCAAATAGTCCCGATTAATTTGACATTCACTAAACTTCATTAACTATTTGATGAATTTTAATAATTCCGAGTTCATTCTCAAATAGTCCCCATTAATTTGACCTTCACTAAACTTCATTAACTATTTGTACCTATTCATTTAAGAGAAAAAAATCTAAAAAAAAAAGGTCTTATAATAAGAAAAACCTGCGTTTTTTTGGTGAAACTCTTTTCCTTGTAGACCATGTACTCTAGACTAACCAATGGCCCGCATACATCAATGACATATTCATTTTTTTCAATTCACCATTCCATTCCTTTTTCAATTCATAGAAAACTGTATCATGTACTAACTTTGTAATTATTTTACAAACACAACAACATTTATATATAATTATTTGTAGATGAATCTTGAAGGCAACAACATCCAAATAATTTATGACTATATAGATTAAGCTACGAGCCAGAAATCTTTGTGGCTCTTAGTAGTAATCATTTAGTCTCCAATTTTCTTGTTCTTTCTTCTCGCATCAATTTCCATACAATTTGCATTTTGGATGCAATACTCAACCACACCACCACTTACTCTATAATTCCCTGCCCACATCATTAGAAGATGCCACATTGTATATCTTTCTCTTCCCCAACACCAATAGTCGTACACCATGTTTTTTTTTTTTGCTTCCTCCACTACTTTTGGTCTCTTTTCTTTCCCATATGTTACTGCAATCTCAATTTGTACCTATCACAACCATATTCATCGTCTTAACATTTTAATATTAGATTTATATAAAATAAATAAATACTTTCAATAACATTGAATACAATAATTCTATAAATTGAATTGTGATTGATATTCTTATAATTCTTATTTTAAATAATATCTATAAAAATAGAGATTGAGTAGCAACAATATAGACCTATTAAAAAATCGTTAATCTCTAACTAAAATATAAACATAAATAATGAAATCTTTATAATGTCATTCAAAATGAAAAGCTGCATTTATACAAATATAATTAATTCCCTAATATTCTTCTGATGTCAATGCATATGATGCAAAAGTCACTGAAAGATGCAAAAGGCACATACGGTAACTAGAACATGGAGAAAAGTCACACACGATAAAGCTAACCAGTTAGAACATGGACAGCACGTTTTCCTTTATCATACAGATCTTATGCTAACCAACGGAAATGTTGGATTTGATATAGATATATTAGAGATTTCTGTTAAATTTGATTTAGAGATCATTGTCTCTGTGTTGAAAAACCAAACGTAAAGTGGTCATTATTCGCTGTAACAAATCATTTACATACAAAAATGTGGCCCAAATTTCTAAATGTTATCACACATTTTATCATGTTCATTTTTTTCTATAATAAAAGTAGTGTATCATTATAAAAAATTGAAGCGTTACAGTAACATTCAAGATCTAAAGTTGAAGCTTATATCTTAAAGAACAACAAAAGAAGGGTGTCCAATAAACCAACAGTTTCTAAAGTCGTTGACCTAATTTTAGGCGATCTTAACTAACAGCAAAATCAAAAGAGAATATGAGACTCAACACAGACACAATAATCTCTAAATCAAATCTAGCATATAAATCAAATCTAGCATTCCAACTGGTTAGCATAAGATCTCTACTCTAAAGAAAAATGTGTTATCCATGTTCCAGCTAGTTAGCTAGATTTATCATTTGTAACTATTGTTTATGTTCCAATTAATTAGTTTTATTGTGTGTGACTTTTGCATCTTTCAATGACTTTGGTATCATATGCAGTGACAAAATTGTATTCAATATTGTGTGATTTGGTGAGTACAAATATATTGACCCATAAAATTAGTGAGAAAAAATCTAAATAAAGAAACTTGCCTTTAGATTCCTACTATGAGTTGGCTAATTGGAAGAGAGTATGGAAATATGACTAAAGATCACATTTAGTTCCCAGAAAAATGTGATGCATATTAGTTTTAGTTTGAGAAAAGTAGATCACACTAAGAATAACCATGCTAAAAATGCAATAGGAATATACATGCATGATACTTAACGTTTAGCATAACATGAATGAAAAACTCAATAACTCTTAGCATTGTCTTGCAAAGCAAACAAATGAAGATTAGAAATGACTTAAGTGGCTAAACATTTAGAGGGGAGAATCTAAGCATTGTGTCTTCAAAAAGAAAAGGAAAGAGTATGTGTTGTTACTAAGCAAACACACTCAATCACTCATAGTTTCAATCACTCTTATTCCTCTATAAATACTTGTTTTATCTAACATTCTTCTTCACCTCTCACTCACTCATAAGTGATCTCTTAAAATATCATAGTGAAATTTTATATTTCAAAATAGTATCTTGTCAATCAAGTTCTATTGTTCTAACATTTATTTTTGAAGCAATAAATGTGTACGTGTGTGTGCACACTAATATAACAACATCGATTGTGGGTACTATATTTTGTTATTCATGAAGGAGATTGCTGATATGAATTAAAGTTCAATCTAGAAATGGAACATTATACTCATTAGTCATGATTTTCATATATAGATCCTATATAATTTATTCTAACTTATTTATTTATGTTCAAATGTAATATTGCGCATCCTAAACTATTATTATATATTTTTTTGTATGAACTAAGAATTATTCTAATTTGTTTTATTTTTTGTCACAATATATAGGGTTAAAGTTAAAAATTCCTATTGTGGTGATGATCTTAGAAAATTGATGTTGCTGAAAATTAAGAGAGCATTGATGTTAATAACATATATATTGGATTTATAGTTAAATTATGATGGAGTTTGATCATAAACGTATCAAAAAAATTATATCACATTTATGCTCTCGTTGAAGTTGCGACCGATTAAATAAATAAATATATATATATATATATAGTTATATATATATATATATATATATATATATATATAACAACAAAATAAGGGTTTTCAATAAACCAACAGTTTCTGAAGTTACTGACCTCATGGTAGGCAATCTTAACTAACAACATAAGAGAATATGAGCCTCAATACAAAGACAATGATATTTAAATCAAATCTAGCAGAAATCTCTAATACATTTAAATCAAATCCAACATTCCAACTGGTTAGCATAAGATTTGTACTCTAAAGAAAAACGTGTTGTACATGTTTCAGCTGGTTAGCTAGCTTTATCATTTGTGACTACTGACTATGTTCTAATTAATTAGTTTCATTGTGTGTGACTTTTGCATCTTTTAAATGACTTTGGTATCATATGCGGTGACATAACCATATTCAATGCTGTGTGATTTGGTGAGTACAAATATATTGACCTATAAATTTAGTGAGAAAAATTCTAAATAAAGAAACATTCCTTTAGATTTCTACTATGAGTTGGCTAATTGGAAGAGAGTATGAAAATATGAACAAAGCTCACATATAGTTCTCAAAATAATGTGACGCATATTAATTTCTGTTTGAGAAAAGTGGACCACACTAAGAATCACCATGCTAAAAATGCAATAGGAATATGCATGCATGATACTTAACCTTTAGCATAACACGAATGAAAAACTCAATAATTCATAGCATTTTCTTGCAAAGAAAATAAATTAAGTTTAGAAATGACTTAAGTGGCTAAACATTGAGATAAGAGAATCTTAGCATTGGGTCTTTAGAACGAAAAAGAAAGAGTATGTTTTGTTACTAAACAAACACACTAAGTCACTCATGATTTCAATCACTCTACTACCTCTATAAATACTTGCTTTATCTAACATTTTTCTTCACCCATCACTCACTCATAAGTGATCTCTTAAAATATCATTGTGAAATTTTTTATTTCAAAATAGTATATATTCAATCAAGTTCTATTGTTCTAACATTTATTTTTGAAGCAATAAATGTGTATGTGCGTGCGCTAATATAACAACATAGATTGTAGGTATTATATTTTGTGATTCATGGAGGAAATTGTTGATATGAATTAAAGTTCAATCTAGAAATGGTAGATTATTTTCATTACTAATGATTTTCATATATAAACCACCTATATAATTAATTCTAACTTATTTATTTATGTTGAACTATTATATCGCACATCGTAAATAGTTATTGTATATTTTTTTGTGTGAACTAAGAATTATTCTAATTTGTTTTAATTTTTGTCACAATATGTAGGGTTAAAGTTAGAAATTCCTATTGTGTTGATGATCCTAGAAAATTGATGTTGCTGAAAATTAAGAGAGCATTCATGTTAATAAAATATATTTTGGGTTTATAGTTAAATAATGATGGAGTTTGATCACAAACGTATCAAAAAATTTACATCACATTTACATCACATTTATTCTCTCTTTGAAGTTGCGACGGATTATATATATATATATATATATATATATATATATATATATATATAACAATAAAATAAGGGTGTCCAATAAACCAACAGTTTTTGAAATCATTGACCTCATTCTATGCGATCTTAATTAACAGCAGAAGAGAATATACGTCTCAATACAGAACAATGATCTCTAAATCAAATCTAGCAGAAATCTCTAATACATCTAAATCAAATCCAGCATTCCAACTGGTTAGCATAACATTTGTACTCTAAAGAAAAATGTGTTGTACATGTTCCAACTGGTTAGCTAGCTTTATCATTTGTGACTATTGTTTATGTTCCAATTAATTAGTTTTATTGTGTGACTTTTTCATCTTTCAATGACTTTGGTATCATATGTGGTGACACAATTGTATTCAATGTTGTGTGGTTTGGTGAGTACAAATATTTTGACCCATTAAATTAGTGAGAAAAATTATAAATAAAGAAACATTTCTTTAGATTCCTAATATGAGTTGGCTAATTGGAAGAGAGTATGGAAATGTGAACAAAGCTCACATATAGTTCCCAGAAAAATGTGACGTGTATTAGTTTCAGTTTGAGAAAAGTGGACCACACTAAAACTCACCATGCTAAAAATGCAATACGAATATGCATGCATGATACTTAACCTTTAGCATAACATGAATGAAAAACTCAATAATTCTTAGAATTCTCTTGCGAAGCAAACAAATTAAGATTATAAATGACTTAAGTGGCTAAACATTGAGATGAGAGAATCTTAGCATTGTGTCTTTAGAAAGAATAAGAAAGAGTATGTGTTGTTACTAAGCAAATACACTTAGTCACTCATGGTTTCAATCACTCTTCTTCCTGTATAAATACTTGTTTTATCTAACATTCTTCTTCACCCATCACTCACTCATAAGTGATCTTTTAAAGTATCATAGTGAAATTTTTTTATTTCAAAATAGTATATTGTCAATCAAGTTATATTGTTCTAACATTTATTTTTGAAGCAATCAATGTGTACTTGCGTGCGTGCGCTAATATAACAACATAGATTAAGGGTACTATATTTTGTGATTCATGAAGGAGATTGATCATATGAATTAAAGTTCAATATAGAAATGGTACATTATTTTCATTAATCATGATTTTCATATATAAACCACCTATATAATGAATTCTAACTTATTTATTTATGTTCAAATGTTATATTCCACATCGTAAACTATTATTGTATATTTTTTGTGTAAACTAAGAATTATTTTAATTTTTTTTTATTTTTTGTCACAATATATAGGGTTAAAGTTAGAAATTCCTATTGTGTTGATAATATTAGAAAATTGATGTTGTTGAAAATTAAGAGAGCATTGATGTTGAAAACATATATTTTGGGTTTTTAGATAAATCATGATGGAGTTTGATCATAAAAGCATCAAAAAATTTATATATGTGTGTGTGTGTAATTATTTATTTTTTGAATTATAAATAAAGATTGAATGAACAAGGAAGATTTTTGTGAAAATAACCTCAATTAATATATGAGTATTTATACACTAATATATTGTAGCAATTTTTAGTTTAAAATAATAACTGTAACATCACTTTAATTTAAAAAACACAATAAAAGCTCTATTAAATAACACATACAACAACGCTTTTCTAATAAAAATGTTATAAAAGCCTTATTTAGTACCATCTACAACAATGTTTTTCAGATGAAAAAAAGAAATGCTTTAAAATACCACCTACGATTGCGTTTTTCAGAAAAAGAGTGCTATTAAATGATAACTATAAGATGCTTCAAGAAGTTGCCGATAAGTTATATTTTATCAATACTTTATTTTTATTTTTTTTAGTAATTTTGTATAAAGAAACTTAAAAGTAATGGTAAACTATTCACATATTCAGCAATTCAACAACAAAGTTTGTACTTCACCTTTACAAGTGTAGCTTCAACGACTTTGTTTTAAAACTAACAGATGAAAAAGCCGACAGAGCGGCTGGTATATGTAGACAATAGTTTTTTCTATTGAAAAATTATCTATTATTTCTATTTGTATAACTGTATATTTGTTGATTATAAAAATTGGTAATATATGACTTGATTCTGAAATCCAACTAAAATCTCCTAATTTCAATGATAAAGGATTCAGTCCACCACCAAACAAATGGAAAGGAAATTTCCTAACTTTTTATTACACCTGCAACAAGTAGGGGTGGACAACCACCTGCGGCCCAAATTAAACTGAGCAGCCCGTAGCCCAATTTCTATAACGGGCAGGTCAAAAACGGGTAGACGGGTCTGCGGGTAAATAAAAACGGGTTTACGTGGTTTATAACGGGCGGTTTCGGTTCAGGATATTTGGATCGCGGATACTCGAACCCGCCCGATTCAAATTATAAAAAGAAAAATATCATCTAACTATACCCAGTCCAATAAAAGAGGCCCAAATCCATAATCTCATTTAACTAATACCAAACCCTAATATTTTCAATTCATCATTCTAACTCAAATTCTGACGACTCAACTCCCCTTCTTCACTAAACTGCCACCACCTCCATTGTTTCTTCTCTGAAGCCACCACCTCCATCGTTTCTGTTTCGAAGCCACCACCTCCACCGTTTCTGTTTCGAAGCCACCACCTCCACCGTTTATGTTTCGAAGCCACCACCTCCACCGTATCTGTTTCGAAGCCACCTCCACCGTATCTGTTTCGAAGCCACCACCACCGACTCCTCGTGTGCAAAGCATCAACCTACCTCCATCATTTTTGTTTCTAACTACAAAAACGTAGCCACCGGTTTCGTTGACGGTAATGCCCTCTTACTTTTTCCCTTTTTCTTCTCATCAACTGTTAATGAAGAAAAGATGGTTCGCAAACATACATAGGTACATGCAACATGATATGATATGAGTTCTTCTTTTGATTTTAACAATCTTAAAGCACAAGTTTTTTGGTAGATTTTTCATTTCTTGTACGATTTGAGTTTGATTAAATAACTTCATTTTTTTTCTCATCTATATTAATGTAATGAATCTACTAAGCGTGTCATGATTTCTTTGTTGAAGTTTTTCTTTTTGTTTTGGTGATTGATTTCTGAAAGTTTGTTATATAATGGATCTTTTAGGGTTTTTGAAAGTTGTCTCTTTTTGGTATTTTATGATTTATGTACATTATTGTTAAGTTGTGTTAAATAAATGAGTTTAGAGGTTTTTTAAGGATTTATTTTCTATGTTTTTTAAAGGTTTTATTTTCCATTTATATGTGTATATATTTTAAAAGATTTTAGTTAATATTAGGTTTTTATGAGCATGGAAGAGAAAAACAAGATGATATGTTTAGAAAAACAGGATAATATGTTTAGAAAAGTGTAGCTTGATTATTGTTATTTTATACCCTCATTATTAATAATTATAGACTTACATTTGTTATTTGTTTATCAGGTTGGGCATCAAAATCAACAAAATTGATTCATGGAAATAACCATTTCATCAATTTTTATTTGTAATATTATTTGTTTTTAATAATTTTTATTGATTTGTAATATTATCATAGTTATTTGAAAGGGAATTATAATTTCATCCCTGTAATCTGTATTGATTTGTCATATAAAATGCTAGGCTATTGTTGTATGTTTAATAACATCTGGAAATTTGAATTTGTAGCTGATTCATATATAATGACCAAATTGAATTAGAGAACCCAGTAATAAAAATGGAGAACCCGGTAATCAAAAAATAACAAATATATTTAAATGAACAAAAAGAAATGAAAAAAAAAAAGTTCAAAGTTTATGAAATGGGTGTAATAATTGCCTTCAAAATGGGTTAAAAAAGGCCCAAAAATTGAGTATCACAGAAAAAACAAAAAAATGCAATTGGGTTGGATATTTGAATGGTTTAATGATTGGCCCAAACCGAATTTACCCACCCGTTTTACCCGAAAACCCGTGAACCCGCAACCCGTTCAAACCGAGTCAATGAGCGGATTGCATTGGGTCTGTTTTTCTCACCCGTGGTTTGGGCCAGTTGTAGTTTTTGGGCCTGAACCCGCCCGAACCGACCCAATGTCCACCCCTAGCAACAAGTAATATGTTATATTTTCACTCATGCTAAAATTTTCAATTTATTAAGAGAAAGATAGTACAATTATATTAACAATAGTTGATATATGTTGTTGTAGTAAACTAATCGGAGCAAGGTACAAACAATAGATATGTATTATCCGTTGGAGCATTTCATGCAATGAAATATGGAGTGCTAACGGTACTTGTGGCTATACATATATGTATTCGAATACATCCTTGACTTTTGTCAAAAACTTGATTTTCAAACATTGTTCATGCAGTTTGACACTTTGAAAATTCTTTTGATGCATATGCTAGAGTTTAAATGAAGTAATCAAAGTTATCATGTGCATTTAAAATGTAATAATATTATATTGCATCATGTACCTTAAAATATAAGATTTCTAGCTCATTGACAATGGTTGATTTGATGTTGACTTCTCTTGGCATCTTTGAACTTGCAACTTGATCATTTTACTTGGTCTTTGTCTTTATCAAAAATATGGATAGTCTTATATAGTTACATTCTCCACCTTTTTTACGATGACAAAACCTTTTATTGAAACTTCAAAGAGTTGATCTTTTTAATTTTTCTCCCCCTTAATGCATGGTTCCCCCTTTGATCTTGAGTTCATGCTAGCATGTTTTCAAAGTTTGAAAATCTACAAATTCTACAACAACAACATATCAATTGTCTCCCTCTTTTGACATGATCAAAAAGAAAGAAAAACAACAGACAAATATTTCAAGCATACAAAGTATATAATGAATAAATACATATCACAATGTAGGGAATATAACATCAAAAGCATAATTTAAAAGTTAAACAAGTTTAAGTCATACATAATGATGAGAAACTTCTATCATAAAGTAATAGACAAAACAACATTAAGTATTTAAAGAAAATAACATAAACTACAGCAGCAAACTACATGTTATCATCCTTTAGGTTTTGAATTTGGTCAATCTTGACGGGGAGACCATTTGAAACGTGATCATCGTTTGATGTCGTTTCTTCTGCTTCTTCTTCATTGTGGGCAGCCGTAGATGATTGTCCAAGATCACTTTTGTATACATAAGCATGAAGTTGCTCGTTCCACAATCTTCACATTAGGCAGCACATTCAAGTTCAACACATATTCTTTTGAAGGTGTATACATTACTTCACCTGAAAAGTCCACTTGAAAATGATCCAAAATCATGGTGATCTCTTTTGCATATGGCAAACCTATGATATTCATGGAGGCAAACAGAACAAACAGGACAAAATATCACCAATTGAGATCAGTTCCTTCTAGCATAAAGAACATAATATAAAGCACAAATTTATTCATTTGAGAATAATTTCCTACCTTCAAAACCAGAATGTAACTAAGGAAATAATGCAGCAACCTGTTTTCAACGATCAAATTTTCAACATCGCACCGTTGTCTAGAAAATTCAAAAACAACCTGTGTCGTTTTCATTCTATGGTGTTTTTGTCAAAACAGCATAATGATACAAAAGCATCATATTTTGTCACATTTTCCCACTCACACAAATTTTCAAGCCTAAGTTTATGACCTTCAAATAGTAACTGCAGAATTTTTTCAATTGTTTGAGTATCTAACTCAATATATTTCCCTTTTACTTGAGATACCAGCTTAAATCCTTCTTTCTTAAGGTTGCAGTAAAACACCCTAACTAAGTAAGCATAGATTGGGTCATTATAAGTAATGAATGCTTCCAAATGTTGTGCCCTAAGTAGCTCAGAAAATTTAAAAGCTGAGAAGAAATCAAGTGTACCATATTTTGGAGTGATCAACTTTTTATCTGAGTAGTAAGTTTCAAATCGGTCGATTTCTTCGGGTGAATGTAGTCTGGACAGATCTGCAATATTTTCATTTTTAACCCTCCTTTTTGAAGGACCCATTGAAGCATGCTTGGTTAATGAACCTCGTTTCCGTGCGTCCATGGTAAAGGTTGAATAAGATGAAGTATGGAAATTGAACAGCCAGTTGAAGTTAAGCAATCGGACGTCAGCGCTCCAGTTAATTGCTACTCAAATGATATGATTCCCAGCACAAATGGTGCTAACTCTGAAGACACGAACCTTGAATGTGAGGATGCTAAACACGAC
>NC_021161.2:38193636-38227134 GCF_000331145.2 Cicer arietinum
TAAGCGATTGAAGGATGATGATTCCGATGATTTGGAAATAAAAAAAAAATTGGAGATTTGGAGTTTTGATTTTGAGTTGAGAGTAACCTTAGATGCAATTGATGATAGTGCATAAATTTTGTAATGTTTGCATGTAAGATTGGATGAAGTTTTGGAGTAATGGAAGTGGATGAATATCAGTATTTGGCTACTGAAGTTTTAAGAAAGTGACCTAAAAATGTGAAAACACACACACATATATATATGGAAAAATTCGAATATGTATTTGGCTACACTTTGGTTGTAGTTGAATACATAATTTTTTGGAAACGTGTATTCGGCTACGATGAAAAAAAAAATTATTCTTTTAAGTCGAATATTTACTAAAAGATAATACTTAAAAGACATAATCATGTTTAGAAAGCACATATTCATACATTTTCTATCCAAGTACCACATATTAGAGGTACTTTGTATGCAGTCCTACAAAACAAGATCATAATTTATTAGGTACCCAAAGTGCTTTGGGTCCTTGAGTATTAGTACCTTTTTTGACCCACACATAATGTCCATTTGGAACACCAAAATTCCTAAAATGACAAGCATTAGGTGTGTGGTCATTTAGACCACAATAAAAGCATGTAGGAATAGATTTACTTCTATATTTAGGTTTATGAGTTTTTTTTTTTAACATAATTCTTCTTACAATAATGATGATTATTTTGTACAAATATAACTTTCTCTTTGTTGGATTGATCATTTGCCTTAACAAAGATGCTTTTATTAATCCTTGGTTTATCAAATTTTGAATAACTAAGGTCACTCTTGTCAATGGAATATCTTTGCATATTAAGAATATTTTCCAATCCAACTTGTCCCTTTTCATATCTTTCAATGACTCTATTTAGTTGGACAATTTTAAAAGAAAGAGAATACTTATTACATGTAAAGTTCTATTTTAATTTTTCAAAATTTTTTTCATAGTGTCAATTTTTTCTTTTGAGTTGACACAGTTTTGCACAAATTTTTGCATTCCATAAGTAATTCTTTTGTTGCATCTTGAGCATCATTTCACTCAATAAGTAATTCTTTATTAGCATCATTATTATGATAAGAATATTTGTTACTAACCTTTTCTTCTTTGTCTGATTGGTGTGATGCCATCAAAGCAACATTTGCATATTCGTCGCTTTTCAAATCTGAGGATGAACTGACTTTATTGTCCTCCCATGCTATATAGGTCTTTTTGAATTCTTTCTTCTTGAGAGCACATTTCTTGACAATATTTGGACACTCCGCTTTTATGTGTCCTTGTTTGCCACACTCAAAACAAGTGAAGTTTTGATTTGTAGTGGGGACATCATTTTTCCTGAAAGTTTTCCTTTTCTTAAAAGTTTTATCGTTTTGAAGGAACTTACCAAAATTCTTTACTAGGAATGTGATGTTCTCATATCCATCTGAGTTCTCATCATCTATCTGTTCTCTTGGCTCCATTTTCAAGACAATGCTCTTTAGCTTATTTTCTAGAATTTCATTTGTTTTCTATTCTTCCAAGTTCAATCTCATGTTCTTGGAGTTTTCCGAAAAGTGCAGAAAGAGACATATTTTACAGGATTTTCTTTTCTGGAATTGTTGTTACTTTAGGTTGCCACGCTCTTGTTAATGATATTAGAACTTTAAGGTTCAATTCATCATTAGTGAAGATCTTGCCAAGCGTCGTCAAGTGGTTGGTCAGATGAGAAAATCTTTTATGCAAGTCCAGAATAGGTTCTTCGGGCTGCATACAAAACAATTCATATTCTTGAGATAAGGTATTAAGTTTAGAACATTTTACCTCAACAGTTCCTTGATGAGTTATTTCAAGAGTATCTCATATTTCTTTGGCAGTTTTGCAACACGCGGAAGAATTCATCCATTCCAAATGTCGATTGTAACATGTTTTTGGCCTTTTTGTCAAACAACACTTTCCTTTTGTCATCATCTTTCTATGAGGCTTTTATCTTTATTTCCTCTTTATTGTTGATGATTGTCTTTGGTACACAGGGGTCATTCTCTACTACATCTCAAATATCATCTCCTTGTGCCTTAAGCTATGCCTGCATCCGTATTTTCCATAAATCATAATGTTCTCCAACAAAGCAAGGTGGTTTATTTCTACTATCACCATCTCTAAAAATTGGTTGTGCGGAAGCCATGAGTAAGGATCGAGGAGCGAATTCTAGAATCTGTTATGATGACAATTGTTAGTACATAAGTGCATCTAAGAGGGCGTGAATTAGTGTCTAGAAAAACTTGTAAATGACAAAAAAAATAAAGAACACAATGATTTATCATGGTTTCCCTTTCAAACAAAGAGTACATCTAGTCCTTTAGCACACCACAAGAGATTTTTCACTATTGTTAGAATAAGTACAAGTCTAACTCTAAGACTTTTGTTATAAACTTCTAACAATCTGCCTAAGATAGCACACCACTATCCTAGTTTACAACTCTTGAAGAAAGTACACCACTTCCCTCAATTTGCACAATAACTTGAATGATATTACAACAATGATTTTGACTGAAATCAAGAGGGTATAACAGTTGATGCTTTCTTGTACAATGATAACAGTCTAATATAATTTCAAGTACAATAGAAAACATTTCTCAATGATATGACAATGTAAAACATATACTTGAAATACCAAAGTATGACTTTTGAATAACTCAAAATATTTTAGAAAGTTGTTCTAAGATTCTTTTTAAGGTTCTTAAGTTACATCTGAAACTAGGAAGTATTTATACTCCTTAGACATCACTTCACATTAGTGGCAATTGTTCCCAAAAGATTGATGAGCATATGCAATGATTCAGAACTAGAAAATTGAATTGCTTCATAGTTGTATTTGACTACATACTAAGTGTAGTAAAATACACTTATGTAACGTTCAGACTTATTTGAAAATTTCAAGTTTGTATTCGAATATAAATCCTTGTAGTTGAATACATATGACTGAATTTTACCACTAACTTGATTTTGTATTCGATTACAACATATTGTAGTCGAATACAGATGTGCAGTTTTTGATATTGACTTGAGTTTGTATTCGGCTACAATGTGTTGTAGTCGAATACATATGTGAACTTTTTGCTACTGACTTCATCTGTATTCGACTACACATATATGTAATCGAATACATCCTTGACTTTTGTCAAAAACTTGATTTTCAAACATTGTTCATGGAGTTTGACACATTGAAAATTCTTTTGATACATATACTAGAGTTTAGATAAAGTGATCAAAATTCTCATGTGCATTTGAAATGTAATAATATTATATTGCATCATGTACCTTAAAATATAATATTTCTAGCTCATTGACAATGGTTGATTTGATGTTGATTTCTCTTAGCATCTTTGAACTTACAGCTTTATCATTTTACTTGGTCTTTGTCTTCATGAAAAATATGGATAGTCTTGTATATTTACATTTACAAAAATTGTTTTTCCCTCTATAAATATTTAAAAATGCACAACTTTGATATTTCACATATGTTAAAATTAAGTAAAATAAATATATATATATATATATATATATATACATTAAAATTTGAAGACGTACTTTTCTAACAACATATTGGACTTAATTATAATACAATTGTGTTTGCTTTGTTATGAGCATTATCAAACAGAGGAAAATTTTAAATGTCTATAATTTGTTAATGGAATTATTTCAAAATCGCAGGTTTTGTCTAACCAATTTCTTGGATGAGAAGGTTGTGAGGGGCAAAATTGTTTTGTATGAAGGTAACATAGGAGGTCTATGTCCTTTAGAGCAGGTGCTCTTGATGTTTTGACACAAGGTCACACTTTTACATATAGTGCATTTTCTTTTGTCTTGCCCGGATGTTACCTTCAATCGAAGGATGCCGCCAAAATACATAAAAATATACACTCTTTAAGGTATCAAATTCAAATTATATATACATAATAATTTAGAAAACCAAATTTATCTAAAGTTTATTTTATTAATCATTTGCAGGACTTCAATTGCAATTATACTTAAGACTGAAGAATTAGAAGATATTTTGACACCTATAGTTGCCTCTTTTACATAAAGGGATCCAAACAATGTTAATTTGACGTTTTAAGGATTTCTTTTTATTATGAATGAATAAATTAAACACATATTTCTAATATTAAAATAAAAATTGTTATTAAATGATAGTTATAACAATGCTTTTTTTTCCTTTCAAAAAATACTATAAATGCGCTATATGTAATTAAAACTTTTTTTCTTATTCAACATCAATCACAATGGTTTTATTGGTTACTACACTTGCATTTGAATAAGTTGCATTACACAGAAGTTTCATATTTTTAGGGTATTGGGAGTTGAATTTTGAGGGAAGAACTTTGTATATTTTGTTATATATTCAAAAACAATAACATAATAAAATAATTATATAGTATATCTCTCAATTCCATTTAATTTAAATTTTTCTAAAAAAGTTATAGCTTCCTAAATTTGAAAGAAAAAACAAAATAAGACATCACCTCATTTTCCATCTAAATAACACTCCCAAATATACCCTTCCAGTGCTTCAATTGTTATATTATGTGACTTTTTCTACTATGTTTCTATTATTTGTTTCTTGGTTTTTTTAAAATTGTTTTTCAAAAATTGTAGGTAATATATCTTTCATTCAATAGAAATTAGCCACCTTACTAATTTATGTGGGTCCTACATCCAAATTTATTTATGTGACTAATATCTTTTAGATGTTGGGTAAATTAATTACCCACAATTTTTAAAATGCAATATTCTGTGCCTCACTTTTTATTTTATTTTTTTAACAAGTAGCTCTTTGTTTTTAATAAAATTTGCCATTAATTAACATATATATCTTGTTATTTATATTTATATTAATAATATATTTATTATTTATTACTTTCACTTTTTTTCTTTTCCTTATTTCATGGAGTTCAATTCGTACTCATGATATATCTTATATAATAACTCATAATTTTGATTTCATTTTTTTTTTATATAAAAAATATTACTACAGTGGCTATTCATTTTTTATTTGGTTACACAAACCTTCATAAATCTAAAAATTTAAAATCAAGGACTACTCCAAAATCTCATCTATAGTTTGTCGGTCACAAAATTTTAATTAAGAAACGTTTTATATATATAACATAAAATAAGAAATGAGTCTTAGCTTTCAATTATATGTGTTCTAATAAAGTGTTGTGTCAGGCTTTGGCTAAAATTTATAGTCAAAGTCTGACACAATACTTTATTAGAACACATAGAATTGACAGCTAAGACTCATTTCTCATTTTATATTATATATGATAGAAACTTTTTTCTAATTTGAGAATTTAATGAGTCTTAGCTGTCAATTCTATGTGTTCTAATAAAGTGTTGTGTCAGACTTTGGCTATAAAATTTATAGCCAAAGTATGACACAACACTTTATTAGAACACAGAGAATTGACAGTTAAGACTCATTTTCTATTTTGATAGAAATTTTTTTTTAGTTTGAGAGTTTGTGTTAAAGTTGATAATACTTATTTTGTTACTGTGATTGTAACAATTAAAGCTTCTTTGAACATAATCTTTTTTTTTTTTTTTTTACTTTTAAACAGGTTCTTAGAAGTAAAAGAGTTTCTAAGTTGATACTTCAACTTTTTTTATATGTTTTCTATGTTGTGGTTTAGTTAGAGTTTTTTCTTTTATTGAAGAAATAGTTAGTTTGAGAGTCGGTTAAATGAATAAGATTATTTTTTCTTATGATGTATCAGTTCAATAGTAATGATTTTATCTTATAATCTCAAAAGAAAGAATTCATTAACGATTACAAAATAATTATCATTCGTACGACTTTAGTTGTTATGTAAGAAATAAAATGGAAATAAATATTTTATGTGAGAAAGTTGAATGATAATAATTTTTTTTTATAGGGAACGATAATCATTTTGTACTGTTTTGGATTTGAAATGCCAAATTGATGATGAACTAAGTGACCTTAAAATAGTAGAGACAAAGAGTGTGATAAGTAGCATGGAAGACAAGTAGTGAAGAATAGAGGCAACCAATAATGAGGATGTGGAAATGAGGTTTGTGTTTCCTTTTACTGTTTTGATTTCGATTGAGTTATCTTTTTGTTCAATGGGCGTCTCGTGGAGTTAGAGCATACTCCAAATGAGGTTTGTGTTTGACAACATATGTTCATGACAACATATGTTTCTTTCTAAATGCTTATAAATCTAAAATGTCAAATATATTGTAGTGGATATTCTCACTCTTACACGTTATAGTTTTGTCCTTCGTCTTTTGATAAGAATGGTTCTGTGCGGATTGAATATGGCCCTACACCTAACTTTTTTTTTTTTTTTGCAATATTAGATGTGTTCTAACAAAAGATCACGAGTTTGATCATGAATTAAAGAATGACATGAAGATACATTTCATACTTTATTTTTATAACAAGTGTACAATTTTTTTTTTTTTGCAAGACTAGTAATATACAATTTATTCAATAATAATATAAAAATAGTAAACTAACTATTACAATATATATGTAATTTTTACCGTATAAATTGACACTCTTGCCTTTCTCCGCTCATTCATCAAATATAATAATGAGGCTTCTCACTTGATATTTATCATCATTCAAAATCCAAGAATTTGATCCAATAGATTCCTTTATTGCTCCATTTATATTGAGAACATAAGTTTGTTTTTCTCCCAATAAAGTGAATGACAAAACATTGGACTTTACATAAATGTTGACTTATTTAGGACTTGTTACAATTGCTTTGTACGTAGACATTGGTAATCCAACATTTGTAACAGTCCTAAAGAAACTTCCACTTAGATGATGTTTGGCACGTGGGGCTTTGAAAGCAAATGATGGATAGATTAAATCTCTTGCTACCGTTGACTCAAAGCAATTGTTCTCATTCCTTGTGATAAGTTTCAAAATTGTTGCGTTGAAACTCTGTCTGCATAAAAATCTTATATAATCAATTTCGCTGATATTATATATTAAGTCAGGATTGACAATCTTAATAGGATCAATTTGACTTGCTCTATAAACGAATTCAGCATCCAAATTATTTATGGGACTCATTTGTTTAGCTGTAGCACATAAAACACACGATGTTTGTTTATGTTAGCTTTAAATATGCTAAGTAAATTATACTCAGGTGAAGACATAAATCTTAATTACACTATCCTCTTATCATAAGTAAATAAATATGCAATACACATCTATTTTAACATATAATAATAATTTATTAAATAGTAGGAGACAACTTTGAACAATCATTCAAAAATATTCTTTATTATTTACATCTATCTATCTATATATATATATATATATATATATATATATATATATATATATATTTCACTTGTAAGTGATCAGAATTCTATCTATTTCTATGTCATGACTAATTTTACATTACCACCCAAGTATATATATAATTCCTTTTTTGAGCTCAAATTTAAAATATTATTATTAATTTTTAATCTCTATTTTTTTCATTACCTATTCTTTAAAAAATGTTTATGTCAAATGCAAAACAAACATATGGTAAAAGTGTGAGAGATGATTTAATTAAAAAAATGTGTGATAGATGAGAGAGTGAAAGAAGAAAAAGAAAAATTAAGTAAAAATAAAGAGATCGAAAATAGAAAATATGACTGATATATTGAAAAATTAAATGAGAGAATTATATAAAATAAAATATAAAAAATAAAATAAATTTTGAGCGTAAATAACTTTTAAGTAAAATTTTGATTAGATAAATTTAAGATTTATTATTATTGACGTGTGAAACTATGCGTATATCCAAGCGAACAATTCAAAATAAAAAATAATAAATAAACCTATTTAATATATCTCAAGATCACATAATTAATCAATATTATTAGATAGATGAATACATAACAATAAAAGACTAAACGTGTACCATAGCAATGCAGAAGCAATTAATTCAGGATAACAATGTTTTTTTTTTTATTCAACACGATATGAAAACGCTAAATGGTGTAATTTCATTACAAGTCAAAGTGGATTAATAAATTAACAAATATCTAGTGACTTTTAATTAATGAATAGTTTAGTTAAAAATAATCAACTTTAAAAAAGACAATTCCAATCAAATATTACTAATCTTTTACCGGGGGTCATTAGAGCTGAACGAATAGCAGCAGATGACCATGTAGGATGATATGATTTGATGCACTCTGCTGCACCGGACACATGTGGACATGCCATTGATGTTCCGGACATAATATTAAACTCTAACTTTCTATTATCACCCTGTCAACGTCTGAGAGAAATGTAATTGAAGACCAAACTAGCTATGATGTCTACCCCATGAGCAATTAAATCAGGCTACAACATTAACATAAAAAAAAAGTTAACAATATTTTTTTAATATGAGAAAGATGCGGTTAATTTTTCATTCTTAGAAAATGTACCTTTAGGATATCAAAAGTAACACTGTTTGGACCCCTCGATGAAAAAGAGGCAATCATAGGTGTCAAAGTATCTTCTAACTCTTCGGTCTTAAATATTGTTGCGGTTGGAGACCTGAAAATTAATTAATGCAATAAACATAATAGAAGTGTGATTTTTTAAATTATCTTTAGTGTATTGGAAATCTGCACTTAATACCTTGAAGAGCGTATATATTTATGTATTTTCGCAGCATCCTTCGATTGAAGGAAATATCCGGGCACGGCAAAAGAGAAGGCAACATATGTAGAAGTGTGACCTTGTGTTAAGACACCAATAGCACCAACTCTTAAGGCCTCAGGATCACCTATGTTGCCTTCACAGAGAACAATTTAACCCTTCACCAATTTATCATCTAAGGAATTGTTTGAGCAAAATCTGCAATTTTGTAATACCAAATTATAGACTTCTTAAGTTTTATAAAGCCCATTTTGGAGCACATATGATTGTACTAAAATGGGGTATAATATGTTGTTAGAAAAATACAGTGTCTAGATTTTACTTAATTTTAGCTTCTATAAATTATAAAAAACTTGTCTTTTTAATCTTTGTTAACTCCAATAATGTAAAAGTTGTATACTTAGATTGATGCCCATTGAAGTCTACTTCCTTATTAGGTGCATCTCCACCATATATAATAGGATACATTTCTCCCTTAAGTTCAAAGGTATTCAGTGAGATACCTTAACATTAAGCAAAAAAACATAAACATTATTATGAATGTAGTTATTATGTATAGGAAAATAATTTTCAATTAAACATTCCTAATTTCAAATCATCAATTTACAAACCAAATTAGTTTAGCTTGCATTCAAAAAATAAAGATATTGTGTAACTTTATATTTTTATATCAAAGAAGATAAAATAATGTTTTGCTCTACAATATTATAGAAAAATATATATACCTCACAAGTGATGTTGTTTTCTAATTTGACTCTTGTGACAAATTTTCTACTTATTGTTCTAGCAGCCACATCAATTGACCAAGGTGAAATATTTTGTAAAGATACATGGTTTGGACCTTTGTTTCCTGCCGCAAGTATTGTTAGTACCCCATTTTTTCAATGCTTCATCAATTAAATAATACCTTGCTCTGATTAATTTTCTGCAACAATATTTATCAACTATTATGAGTATAGTTGTAGAGTAAATTTAATATTTTAGCATGAATTAAAGTATAATATATTACTTGTTGTATGTGAAATTTAAAGCTAAGCAATTTCACTTCTATTTGTTTGGTGGTGGACTAAATCTTTTATCATTGAAATTAGAAGATTCTTGCTAGATTCTAGTATCAATCACTTCAATGGTGATATCAGATTTAGACAAAATAGTCTTCAAGTATTGAGGGAAACCTATAAAATCTCAAGATTTTGTGGTAAGGATTTTATGTTTTTCCTAAAGAAAGTTTTACATTACCAATTTTCTTAATAAACAAATATACAGTTAATTTTCAATAAAAAAAATAATATTGTCTACACATACCAACCATTATATCGGCTTCTTTCTCTGTTAGCTTTGCAACAAATCCGTTCAAGTTACGCTTATAATGATAAAGTTTTTGGTGTTGAATTGCTGAAGATGTAAATAGTTTAGAATTCCTTTTCATTTTTTTTTACAAAAGTACTAAAAAATAAGTATTGATGAAATGTAACCTCTCTGCAACTTTTCGAAGCATCTTTCGATAAAGAAACAATAAAGAAGTTTCATCATTCATGTTATTATGTCCGGTGTAGACAATGTAAGTCTACAATAGGATAGAACATATTTATCAAAAACAAGAAAAACTGTACTTATTCTAGCCAAAACAATTAAGTCACTAAACACATGAACCAAGATAATTTAATAGAAAATACTAAGTGTAGCATTTCAACATAAGTGAAGTCAAAGTAAAGAGGAAAAGCAAAAGACCAGCCGAAGCCATTTTCAAGCTACTGATTAATGACACAACAACAAACTGGTTAATATTATGTGTTATTAACTATCAAAATGTTAATAATATAAACTTGCATGTTCCTTTGCATAAATTTGTGTATTAAATTATATATTATTTATTTGAATACACCGTTAATCAAAGAAGAAAATAAAAAAGAGTTTTCATGAAGAGGAAGAGTATTAGCCAAATTGTCTATTACTTGAAAGTTAGCAACTGGTTCTAACAAATATATATTGCCTACACTCCATCATAAAACAGATTTGTTTTGATACATTTTTTTATATCTAAGTTTACATTAAGGCACATTAAAAATTAGTCAATAAAGAAAAAATTTACTTAATATGAAGAAAAAAAATTAAAATTTACTCATTAATAATGTCTAAATACTTTTAGATTTAATTATTTAGAGGATTTTTCCTTTGCTTATAAATAACTATATATTATTTGAACATACGACGCACTATAAGATATTCATTTTGTTTTTCTTTACAAAAATCAAGTTGGTTAAAATGGAAGGTATGTTGAAGATGTTCTTGAAATTTGTTGCGTTATTTGTTATTATTGCAAGTGCTCAGATTGGCAACGTACAAGGAGTGGTACCACTTTGTTGTGAATGGCCAAATCATCAGTTGTGCGACCCAACAGTATGTTCTAGACCTCCATGTTGTAACCCTCCATCTAAGAATATAAAGTCCTAAAACTTTGCAGTTCTTTCTATTATTTTTACACAGTTCTTCTATCATTTTGCAATAAATAAGTCCATCTAGTATGTAATAATTGCATTAATAAGATTGGTAAAAAAAATTACATTTTCTTATTATATGTTTCTATTGGATATTTTATTGGTGAATGTATAATTAAGATAAATTATGATCATTCAATTGGGACAGCCATTCAATTGCACCTAATGGGTGGGCTTACTTGGTGTGAAAGATCTTATATCTTTTTTTTGTCCCAAAAAAACAAAATATCATATTTAAATTTTTTTAATCAACTATTGTATTAAATATTGGTTTATTTATATTTAAATACAAATTTTTAAATATTTTTAAGAAATAATATTAGAACAATTAAATGAACGAAGAATATAATTTTTTATTTGACTATAATTTAAAAGTATGAAGGAAAATAAAAAATTTATTAATGATATAATTTAAAAATATGAAAAAATAAAAATAAAAATTTTATTAATGAAAGTGTCGCTAACGACTATTTTACTATCTTCAAAAAATTTAAACTAAAAAACATAGAAATTATTAGACTAAACTCTTATCACATAACTAATCGCTTACAAACCTATATTTGGGTAAGGTTTAACATGACTAAACATGAAATTGACCTCTTGAAATGGTCAATTGTTGATCAGCAATCTTATAGTTTATTGATTTATTCAATTCTTAGTAAAGAATATTTGAATGCAACAATGTAATAGAAATTGTGATTTCAGACTCAATTTATTTAAATGAAACAATATTTGAATCAAAACGATAATTAAATTAGATTATAGATGTTGAATTATTTTTATTAAAAAAAAATTGTAATGATATATATATTTTGCTTTTTGAAGTATATAAAAATTAGTAGAACTAAAAAGTGTTACAAATTAATTTAAAAAGAAAACCTTCTTTAAATATTACTAATGATATAATAAATGTTAAAAAAATCTATAAATATATGTCATATTTTAAATGTCACAATTGATAATGAAAAGTGTTACAAAAACATTTTAGTAAGATGAGTTTTGTCTAGCATTTATTAAAATGTTACTAAATTCAATTGGTAATATTTTTCAAATGTTTATAATTCTAAAATTGTCAAATATATTGTAGTGTATATTTTCACTCTTATATGTTATGGTTTTGTTCTTCATCTTTTGACAAGAATGGTTGTGTGCAGATTGAATATCATCCTTCATCTAACTTTTTCTTTTTGTTTTTTAATTTTCTGACTTGTAAGTCATTTTCGTGTATGTGTTTGTAATATTAGATGTGGGTCTAACAAAAAATAATGAACTTGATCATGAATCAAAGAACAAGATGAAGACATATTTCATACTTTGTTTTTTTAACAAGTGTACAATTTTTTTGTCAATAGTATACAATTTGTTCAATAATAATATAAAAAATAGTCAATCTGCAATTAAAATATATATATAATTTATACATTATAAATTAGTATCCTTGTCTTTTTCCGTTATAATAATGAGACTCCTCGTTTGATATTTATCCTCATCTTAAATCAAATAATATAATTCTATAGATTACTTCATTACTATATTTACACTAAGAACACAAATGTGTTTTTCTCTCAATAAAATAAATAACAAAATATCAAGACTTCGCGTAAATATTGACTATTTAGATACCAGTAATCCAATATTTGTAATAGTTCCACGGAAACAACTACATTTAAATCACCTATGCATTCATGCTGATAGAGGAAAAATAGTACCATCTACAAATCAATAAATAGCGTAAGGCAATAAAATATTATTTTGGGCATCAATTCATGTAGGAATATTTTGATAAAGAGCTCAAGGAGTGAATCCAATCAGAATGCATTCTCACAAAATTTAAGGCATCACAACCAACTGCATTTTAAAATAATTTCTATTTTCAATAGAGTTGGAAATCAATCAAAAAGCAAAGTCATTAACATCTGTTGCACACACTAAAATTAAAACAGAAAACAAACTTTTTTTATCTTCATGAAGTATTAGTGTAGAGAATTAAACATTTAATAATCATTTTAACTAAATTTATAACAATCAACACAAAATTATAATGACATAATCGAAAATACAAAAACATAAAAAAGGAAAGATAATTTAAATCTTTTATGGTCGTTGTGAGAATTGTAAAATTGTTGCAATGTAGTCCTATATATCTACGGGAAAATATGAGTGTAATCAATTTCTCTAACATCATATATCAGGCCACGATTCAGTGTCTTAGGAGGGTCAATTTGATCTGCTCCACAAACGAATTCAACATCAAAATTATTTATGGGATTCAATTGTTTAGCTCCAACAAATGCAACACAATGTTTTTTTTTTATATTCGCTTACAACAAATTATACTCACATCAAATCAAATAAATTGGAATTACACTATCCTTTAGTAAGAATAACTGAATAATCATTGAAATTTTTTATTTATTTTAAATCTATCCATATCACTTATAAGTAAATACTTTATAATTAATTTTGTAAACTACTCCACTGTACTAACCTGCCCTTTCTGTGAAGTGATTACCCAACCACTCCACTGTACTAACCTGCCAATTCTGTGAAGTGATTAATTACCCAACCACTCCACTGTACTAACCTGCCCTTTCTGCTTGGGGTCCCCCTCCAACCCAACCCTTCCCTTTATCTGAGTCCTTCTTCTCTCCTAAGGGCACATGTTCCTTTACGAGAGGTGCCTCATTCCTTTGATAACGACATTCCCACCTCTCAACACCCATATCCCTATCTTCCTCTATTTAAAAGGAGTTCCAATCAATCTTGGTCTGTGAAAATGATCATTCTCAATTAATTATGTGACTAAGTTTGGTCACCAGTGTTACCGTCACGATATTTTCAAAGTTTGGTTATCTTGAGTTTGAATTATATACGTGACATAATAATATCTAATAGCGATGTAGCATTGCGTGTCTTATTTATCTATACACCCTTTGGGCTTGGCGTCCAATTATACAAGTTGAATTTTGGACAGTACTCTAGTAATGTTAGTTACACATGCTATCATATGAAAAATGTATGGTCTATATCATGGTTTTTCACTATCAATGAGTTGCAATACTTTACCATTCATTTTGTGGCATATCTTTAATAATTACTTTCATGTGCTTAATTATTGTTTTACAAAGACACGTCTAAATTCATTTATCAATTATCCTAATTAACTGAATCATCCAGTAAAAATAAATAAAAAATTCCTTAGATCCTTAACAGGTCGATCTATACTGAATTCGATCCATCAGACATATGCATGCTACGTATTGCTGCTGAAGCTGAACCGATGACTTTCTAGTTTTTTAATATCTGACTAGTTGACTGTGACCTCACTGAACAGCCAAACAAGCATTGGATAGGTTGATACTGCGTTTAATGTTGTACAGAGACAAAAGAAAAAGAAAAAAATAATATTTTTTTTTTCTTTAAATAATTTTGTCAAATGCCATAATTTTTTTTCATATTAAAAGAAATTTTAATTTTTATCATAATCAATTTACATAAATATGAGATACTGTATTTAAATCAGGCTACAATATCAACACAAATAAAAAAGGTTAACAAATTTTTTTAACATGAGAAAGATGTGCTTAGTTTATTCATTCATAGAAAATAAATCTTGAGAATATCGTAAGTAACATTGTTTGGACACTTGTGTTGGCTTCACACAGAACAATTTTACCCTTCACTGCCTTCTCATCCAAGGAATTGGTTGAGCTAAACTTGCAATTTTGAAATATTTCCATTAGTAAATTATAGACCTAAGTTTTCTTCTATTCAATAATGCTGATTTTGGAGCACAGATGATTGTATTATAATTTCTTTTTATTGTTTTACAATTGGGTTCAATATGTTGTTAGAAAAGTACAGCTTCTAATATAGATTTTACTTAATGTTTGCATTTGTAAAATATAAATATTGTTCCTTTTTTCTAGAGGGCAGAGCAATTTTTGTTAAATGTAAGAAATAAAATTGAAATAAATATTTTATGTGACAAAGTTGAATGATAATAATTTTTTTTGACAGGGAATGATAATCATTTTGTACTGTTTTGGATTTGAAATGCCAAATTGATGAACTAAGTGACCTTAAAATAGTAGAGACAAAGAGTGTGATAAGTAGCATGGAGGACAAGTAGTGAAGAATAGAGGCAACCCATAATGAGGATGTGGAAATGAGGTTTGTGTTTCCTTTTACTGTTTTGATTTCGATTGAATTTTCATTTTGTTCAATTGCATACTCCAAATGAGGTTTGTGTTTGACAACATATGTTCATTATTTCATCTGTCATTTTATATCTTGACTCTTTTAGTTTTACACATTCAAGTCCCCTTCAACCAAGTTGAAAGACAAAAAAGAAGGTAATATTTTACAAATGTTTATAAATCTAAAATGTCAAATATATTGCAGTGGGTATTTTATATATTATGGTTTTGTTCTTCATCTTTTGATTAAAAAATGGTTGTGTGCGGATTGAATGTGGCCGTACATGTAACTTTTGCTCTTTTTGTTTTTGTTTGCAATATTAGATGGAGGTCTAACAAAAGATCATGAGTTTGATCGTGAATCGAAGAACAAGATGAAGACATATTTCGTATTTTGTTTTTAACAAGTGTACAATTTTTTGCCAGTAATATACAATTTATTCAATAATAATATAAAAATAGTAAACTAACTATTACAATATATATGTAATTTTTACAGTATAAATTGACACTCTTGCCTTTCTCCGCTCATTCATCAAATATAATAATGAGACTAGTAATATACAATTTATTCAATAATAATATAAAAATAGTAAACTAACTATTACAATATATATGTAATTTTTACCGTATAAATTGACACTCTTGCCTTTCTCCGCTCATTCATCAAATATAATAATGAGGCTCCTCACTTGATATTTACCATCATCCCAAATCAAAGAACTTGATCCAATAGATTTCTTCATTGCTCCATCTACAGTGAGAACATAAGTCTATTTTTCTCCCAATGAAGTGAATGACAAAATATCGGGTTTCACAGAAATGTTGACTCCTTTAGGGCCTGTTACAATTGCTTTGTATGTAGACATTGGTAATCCAACATTTGTAACAGTTCTAAAAAAGCTTCCACTTAGGTGATGCTTGGGACGTGGGGCTTTGAAAGCAAATGATGGATAATTTAAATCTCTTGATGTCGTCGACTCAGAGCAGTTGTTCTCATTCCTCGTGATAAGTTTCAAAATCGTTGTGTTAAAACTCTGTCCGCATAAATATCTTATATAGTCAATTTCGCTGACATCATATATTAAGCCAGGATTGACTGCCTTAATAGGGTCAATTTGACCTACTCCATAAGCGAATTCAGCATCAAGATTATTTACGGGACTCATTTGTTTAGCTGTAGCACATAAAACACACAATGTTTGTTTATGTTAGCTTAAACATGCTAAGTAAATTGTCCTCACATAAGACATAAATCTTAATTACACTATCCTCTTATGATAAGTAAATATGCAAAGCACATCTATTTTAAGATATAAATAATTTGTTAGATAGTAGGAAATAACTTAGAACAATCATTCAAAAATATTATTTATTATTTACATCGATCATTATATATCACTTGTAATTAATTTTGAATACTTTATACTAATTTTATATTACCATTCAAACATTTTCTCTATTTATAACTATATATATATATATCACTTATAAGTAATTCAGAATTCTTTCTATTTCTATGTCACGAGTAATTTTACATTACCATCCAAGTAAAATTGCCTATTTTTTTATTGCCTATTCTTTCAAAATTGTTTATGTCAAATGCAAAACAAAAATATGGTAAAAGTGTAGGAGATAATTTAATAAATAAATAAATGCAATAGATGAGAGAGTGAAAGAAGAAAAAGAAAAATTAAGCAAAAATAAAGAGATAGACAATTCCAATCAAATATTATTAATCTTTTACCGGTGGTCATTAGAGCTGAACGAATAGCAGCAGGTGACCATGTAGGATGGTATGATTTGATGTACCCTGCTGCACCGGACACATGTAGACATGCCATTGATGTTACGGACATAATATTAAACTCTAACTTTCTATTATCACCGTCAACTTTTGAAACAGATGAAATTGAAGACCAAATAGCTATGATGTCTACCCCAGGAGCAATTAAATCAGGCTACAACATTAACATTAAAAAAAAAAAGGTTAACAATATTTTTTAATACGAGAAAGATGCGTTTAATTTTTCATTCTTAGAAAAGATACCTTTAGGATATCAAAAGTAACATTGTTAGGACCTCAAAAGAGGCAACCATAGGTGCCAAAGTATCTTCTAACTCTTCGGTCTTAAATATCGTTGCGGTTGGAGATCTGAAAATTGATTAATGCAATAAATATAATAGAAGTGTGATTTTCTAAATTATCTTTAGTGTATTTGAAATATGCACTTAATACCTTGAAGAGCGTATATATTTATGTATTTTGGCGGCATCCTTCGATTGAAGGAAATATCCGGGCACAGCAAAAGAGAAGGCAACATTTGTAGAAGTGCGACCTTGTGTTAAGACACTAATAGCACCAACTCTTAAGGCCTCGGGATCACCTATGTTGCCTTCACAGAGAAAATTTTTACCATTCACCCAATTTATCATGTAAGGAATTGTTTGAGCAAAATGGGAGCACATATGATTGTACTAAAATGGGGTGTAATATGTTGTTAGAAAAATACACACTGTCTAGATTTTACTTAATTTTAGCTTCTATAAATTATAAAAAAAAAAAATCTTTTTAATCTTTGTTAACTCCAATAATGTAAATGTTGTATACCTAGATTGATGTCCATTGAAGTCTACTTTCTTATTAGGTGCATCTCCACCATATATAATAGGATACACTTCTACCTTAAGTTCAAAGATATTCAGTGAGATACTCTAACATTAAGCAAAAAAATATAAACATTATTATGAATGTAGTTATTATGTATAGGAAAATAATTTTCAATTAAACATTCCTAATTTCATATTATCAATTTACAAACCAAATTAGTTTAGATTGCATTCAAGAAATAATGATATTGTGTAACTTTATATTTTTATGTCAAAGAAGATAAAATAATGTTTTGCTCTACAATATTATAGAAAAATGTAAATACCTCATAAGTGATGTTGTTTTCTAATTTGACTCTTGTGACAAATTTTCTACTTATTGTTTCAGCAGCTACAGCAATTGACCAAGGTGAAACATTTTGTAAGGATACATGATTTGGACCTTTGTTTCCTGCCGCAAGTATTGTTAGTACTCCATTTTTTTCAAGGCTTCATCAATTAAATAATACCTTGCTCTAATTAATTTACTGCAACAATATTTATCAACTATTATGAGTATAATTGTAGAGTAAATTTAATATTTTAGCATGAATTAAAGTATAATATATTACTTGTTGTATGTGAAATTTAAAGCTATGCAATTTCCCTTCTATTTGTTTGGTGGTGGACTAAATCTTTTATCATTGAAATTAGAAGATCCTTGCCAGATTTCAGTATCAATCACTTCAATGATGATATCAGATTTAGACAAAATAGTCTTCAAGTATTGAGGGAAACCTATAAAATCCCAAGATTTTGTGGTAAGGATTTTATGCTTTTCCTAAAGAAAGTTTTACATTACCAATTTTCTTAATAAACAAATATACAGTTAATTTTCAATAAAAAATAATAATATTGTCTACACATACCAATCATTATGTCGGCTTCTTTCTTTGTTAGCTTTGCAACAAATCCGTTCAAGTTACGCTTGTAATGATGAAGTTTTTGGTGTTGAATTGCTGAAGATGTAAATAGTTTAGAATTTCTTTTCAATTTTTTTTACAAAAGTAATAAAAAGTAAAGTATTGATGAAATGTAACCTCTCTGCAACTTTTCGAAGCATCTTTCGATAAAGGAACAATGAAGAAGTTTCATCATTCATGTTATTATGTCCAGTGTAGACAATGTAAGTCTACAATAGGATAGAACACATTTATCAAAAACAAGAAAAAATATACTTATTCTAGCCAAAACAATTAAGTCACTAAACACATGAACCAAGATAATTTAATAGAAAATATTAAGTGTAGCATTTCAACATAAGTGAAGTCAAAGTAAAGAGGAAAAGCAAAAGACCAGTCGAAGCCATTTTCAAGCTACTGATTAATGACACAACAACAAACTGGTTAATATTATGGGTTATTAACTATCAAAATGTTAATAATATAGACTTGCATGTTCCTTTGCATAAATTTGTATATTAAATTATATATTATTTGTTTGAATACACTCTTAATCAAAAAAGAAAACAAAAAAGAGTTTTCATGAAGAGGAAGAGTATTAGCCAAATTGTCTATTACTTGAAAGTTAGCAACTATTTCTAACAAATATATATAGCCTACACTCCACCATAAAACAGATTTGTTTAGATACATTTTTTTATATCTATGTTTCCATTACCATAGAACTACAATTTATTCCTCTGACTTCATTTTTAAGCTCTGTTTTTTTATTTCCTATTTTTTCAAAACTATTTATATCAAATCAGAAACAAACATATGATAATTAAACTGAGAAATGAGAGAAACAGAGAAAAGAAAAAGGAAACTCTAACAAAAATAATAAATATATAGAAAATAAGATAACATATATAAATGAGAGAACTATGTTAGAGAAAATGTGAAAAGTAAAATAAAACTTTATGAGTAAATATAATCTTATATGTCAAATTATGATTAAATAAAATAAAGACTCTCTGTCACTTGAGTGTGAAACTCTGCATATCGAAGTGAATGATTGAAAATTAACAAATGAAAATAAACATATTTTATATATCTCCAGATCAAGATTCACTCAGTATTAATAGTTCAATAGTAACATGTGATAGTTAAATTAGTACCATATATAACAATGCAGAACCAATTATATATGACCAAACTAATTAAAAAGTATAATTTCATTTGCAAGTTAAATGAAGTGGAAATAATTCAAAAAAAATTAACCAAAGTTAATAGTAGTAAACTCTAGTCTAAATAAATAATAAACTAGTGTTTTTTAATTAATGAATAGTAATAAAAAGAAAATATTTTTTTTTTAATAAGAGTGCCTTTTGAATTTACAAATCTAGAGTGTTTCTTATTTTCTTTTTCTTGGTAGTTTATGTGTAAGTCAGTCAAGTGTTAATAAATAGTTTAACGGGACAAAACAAAGATTAAATAGCATATAAATTATTGGAAGTCAAATTAACTGGAAAAAATTAAACAAAATTAATATTAAAAGCTAATCAATAGAGAGAGAACTTACAAAGAGAGAGAGAGAGTTGTACTTCCAGAGAGTTACTCAATTGATGGCAGGAAAGGTGATGTTATAATTTTAATGATATCGTGTTGAAGGTGTGACTGTGTTGTGAAGATGAAGAAGAAGGAGAAGAATATTGAGAGAGAGAGAGAGAGATTATGAGTGAGTGAGTGAGAGTAAAAGAGAGTGGCAAGGGTATTTATAGAGGAAGAAGAAGAAGAGAGGATCTCGTAGAGTGGTGGAGGAGATGAAAATGCTATCCAGTGTTCAATTTGCCCTTTCAATTTGTCGATTATCTTCGTTTGCTCAAGATGCCTCTGACAGATGCTCTCAGTAGTAGTACTACAAATTAGTGGGAAAAATGTACAAACCAAATTAGTTGCCTCTGACACAAATTAGATGCCTCTGTACTACAAATTAGATGCCTCTGACACTCTCTATCAAACTAAAAACATGAAGAATAAAAATCACAAATCAATTATTAAACAAATCATTTCTCTTATTAGTTTTTTTTTTTTTTTGTATTGGTGTGAATTTAATTGAAGCTAGCTTTTATTACTTATTTCTTACTTACTAAGGACAGCTCCTTGATATTTGATTTTATGATGAATGTGTAGACGGTAGATGAGGCAAGAATGTGAGTATTTGTTAATAAAGAAAAATTTCTGGAAATAATATCCTAGATTCCAAGCCAATTCATGTAGCAATTTTAGTATGGTGAGATCAGAAAGTATGTGGTTCAATGTATGCAGGGACCACTAAAAGAATCTTTATATTTTAGGAATCAAAATTTGACATTTAACCACTGAAAATGAATTTAAGTATACCAACCAGAACCAAACGTACGAATTAAAATAAGAACTAGGCAGAATCAAACGTCACACTCTATGCATCTAGCTTTCTATGGAATTAAAAAATGCTTCTAGGGCCTATGTGGGGAGTTCCTAAATCTGTTTTCTGTTTTCACGTTTCAGTTTTTTTGTTTTTGTTTTTTTTAATGATTGTCACAATTTATAAAATCCCCAAGACATGTTAGTGGGGGATTACTATTATATTTTCCTGTTGTGAAGGATTAGTTTGTGAAATTGTGAATTGCATTATATATTATATATATATGCTTGTGGCTTTGTGCGATGAAAACAAAAACTATATAGTAACTTAATATGGAATGCAGCTTTTACGGTTTATGAAGAAGTGTTTTGTAACTTTTGTTACATGTCAATGTCACTCACATGTTTCTATTGTAGTTTGGGGTTAGCCAAAGAACTGACACTCTAAAGGTTGAATTCCCATGTTTGGTTGGGAGTTAGTATTTCTTTTTAATGATAACATTTTTACCCCAAACTGTGGTCCCCTGTTTGTAACTTCTAACCTTTTAGAATATAATATATATATATATATATATATATATACTCCCCTCTAATTCTTATTATAAGTTTTTTTTTTTTAGAACTTTCTTTTATTTATAAGTATATAGATAAAAAAATTATAATTTTTAAGATTTATTTTTTGTTCAAATACTTTTTTAAATTATATAAATATCTGTCTTTTTATACTAGTTGGTATGTTTTTTATGGCCCTTATTATAATTCACTTAAAAATATTTATGGATATTAAAAAAAATAATTGTAATGTTAATTTTTTCAAATGAAAAAAATGTGTCTTGAGTATTCATAATTATCCTTACAAGTATTCCCATCAAGAGAATTTATTATCTTCAATTGCAGATTAAAAATGGACAATTTTGTAAAAAATCTTATAATGCTTGTGGAATTTTGAAAGTGATTTTATATTAAGGATTATAGAAATTCCAAAAGTTGTTTGTACAGAAAGGGTCATAAGGAGTGTTTATATCAAAATTTTACACAAGCGTATATTTGAAAACAAAAAGTTATAATAATAATAATAAACGTGTAAATTGATTTTGACTTATTTTTTATAGTTTTGTCAGCTTAAATGTATTTTTGTTTTTTTATCTCTCTATATTTGAATATAAAAATATAATTCCTTAATTTTTAAAACTTTAGAAAAAAGTTTCATCACTAAATCTAGAAGATCAAAACTGTAAACTATAAAAAAATAAATTGATTAAAATTGTATTATTTTGATCTTAAATATAAACAAAAATAGAATTAAAAGAAATTAATGTGATTAGTTCAAAATTTCTAATATCTCCATGTATTATAAGCATTTTTTTCTCTTATTATAAAAATTTAATAGTATAATTAATGTGTTTATTTTATGTATAAATATTTCAAAAATAATTTTTATATTTAAATATGTAAATCTTAACTTAAATTTTTATTTTTTTTATCATAAACTTGACTTTATATATTTCAAAATAAATGAATTGTATTAATAAAAATTATATTTGTAAAACAAAAAAAAAATTGTTTTTGGAATAGGAAGAGAGTAGTAGTAGTAAAAGTTAATTAAAATAAAAATGTTGTGCTTTGTGATGGTTGAGCCCATGTCATAAAGTTAAACTACTGAGATATTGTGAACTGTTAGCTATGGTTGTCGGGTTGTCCAGTAGCATAGCATAGCATGTGAACCTCTGATTACTGGTTGCAAGTGCATGGATCTTCCTGCTTCATTCAACCAATGCACATAATTGGCATCATGAACGATGCTCAGCTTTCATTGGCTCTTGTTTTTTATAATGAAACATTTATTGCTCTTCTCGAGATGAAAATATGTTCTTGCGTAAATGATAAAAAGGACCTATGGCTTTACCCTTAAGGATTTGGTTTTTGTCGTGGACACTTTTAGTAATCATCATGACTTGTTTATTCTATTTCAGTCTACCCATAAGTATTATTTAAAAATTTTGTATAAATATTAAAAATTTAATAATTAAGAGAAAAAAAAATTGTTTTATCAAATTATTTATTTTAATTATTAATAAATTTTATAATATTATTAATATAAAATATAATAATATTTTATAAGTTATGTGTATAATAATTATTAAAAAGTAGTATAAAGAATAAATAATTAAAATTGTATTAAAAATTAAGAATGATAATTATTTTGAGACGATTGTTTTTACTAAAATGACATTTATTGTTATAGAGAGCGAATAATGGTGGTTTACTATGAATTAGTACTTAAAATTTATCAATTTTTTTTAAAGTAATAGTTCATGATTCTCTTATTTTTATAAATTACACGACAACTTAATTAATGTCGATTTAATACAAGATACATATTTATTTGTCATTATTTTTATTAAATTGATATCTTTTAAATGATTATCTCAATAATAAAAATAAAGATGATCATTAATATTTAATTTTAAGAGACAACGTCTATAATAATTAAAGTTTTAAATATTCTTTAAAAATAGTTTATAGTGGACCATAAATCATAATACTTGTTAGAATTTGTATTTAAATAGGACAAAATCATTATTTATAATTGACAAAATTACACCGTGGTTGTTTAAGTTATGTCCAAATCTAATGCAGTGTTTTAAGTTTTTTTCTTTTTCAATTAGAATCTTAATGTTTTTTTAGCTAAATCTTTTAAGTTTCATTCTGTTTACAATATTATCTATTTAATAATTTCCATAAAAAAATTAAAACCTAGAATATTTATCATCTTCTTTGCCACTTTTGTCAACCCAAACAAATTTAAATTCAAAATTTCATGTAACCAACCAAATGAAAACAACATTATCACAATAAATTAACAAAACAAAAACTCATCTCTTATTTTAAAAATCAAATGAAGAATAAGAAATAATTTTTTTTTTCTTTTTGTTTAAATTCAAGATTTATATTACTTTTTTATGAGTTTCATTTTTTAAGAAGCAAAATAATTCATTCAAAACCAAATAAAGGCATAATCTATGCTACAAGAGATTTAAGGTAAAAAAAATGCATTTCATATTTGTAGACCAAATTCATGTATACCCTCGGCTCCCTTTTAAATCAAAGCACCAAAACATTTTATTAGATACGATAGTTAGTTAGTTAGTTAGTTAGTTAGTTAGTTAGTTAGTTAGTTAGTTAGTTAATTACACTCATGGGAGAATAGGCTAGACCGTCCGTCAGGGGTCTATAGCCTGACTTACTTATGGTCTGGCCTGACCTGACATATTTAATAAAAATGTTAGGTTCAGACTGTTTTTAAAGCCTATTTATTTAAATAGGTCAGGCTCAGACTTATAAAAAGTCTATTAGGACTGACAGACCGACCTATATATATTTTATTATTTATTAATATTATTTATTATTATTTATTAAATGATATTATTTCCTATTTTAAATTCTATCAATTAGGCAATCACTCGGTGAGCCTTCCATATTTAGTAGTTGTTCTATATTCGGTAGCGATTTCATATTTGGTAGTCATTCCATATCGTTCAATTAATCAATCACTCAGTAGTGGTTCCATATTTGTTTAAGAGGTAATAATGAGTGTGTTTGTTTCAGAAAGAAAAAAAAACTATTATTTGACACCAAAAATTATTTTTTAGGGTTTAAAAGATGTTAGTTTCATATTTTTTTTAAAATTATTTTAAATAGGCTTTCAGGCTAGGCCAGACTTTTAAAAAAGTCAGACCAGACCGAAAAAAAAGCCTATGATAGGCCGTATGCCTATATATTAGTTTATGTAATTTTTGATGTAATTAACTCTTTCAATTATCAATATGATTCAATTTTATTTTTATTTATTTTTCTTTTAACAATAACTTAAATAAAAAATCGTAATACACTCCTCCTAAAAAACCGCAACACATCTCCATTTTTTATTTAATTTTGATTTGTTTTAGATATGAATTTTCAATTTATTATTGTTTATTATTTAATTTTATGAATGCATATTAACTATGGAGAAGAGAAGATGACGTGGGTGAAAATTCTAAGATAATTAAGAAGAGGATAAAGGTTAAGATTTCTGAGTTTGGAGAGAAAAAGGATGAGGAAGGGGATGAGATGGAAGAATCCTAACATACATGTGATGATGCTATAATGTAAACAATTTATAAACATAAATGGTAACTAACATAATAAAATTTAAAGAAAAAAAAAATTATTGGATCTGACTAGACCTAAATTAAAGGCCCATGAGTGTAATTTTACCATTGAAATTTGAGTTTGTTTTACTCCCTTATATCTTAAATATAAAAAAAGTTACAAAAAATAAATAAATAAATAAAATTATTTAATGCTATAAAATTGTAATGTTATTTCAATTATACCCACAACATTAAATGTTTATTTCTACTATGTGACTTTCTTGTAAAAATACATCTCAAGTTAAATACAGGTATAAAAAGAATTATATCAATTAATGTGCCTTAAAAAGTTTAGTCAATGAATAATTTAGTCATGAAAGTATATCAAAGGAATTTTTCAATGAGAATAATTTAGCTCCCCAAACAAACTACACACCCTCATGACACCTTGGCCATTTACATGGTTGAAAATGGACATATTCATACCATTTTCGAATGTGTTGGGATAACTCTATTTTATACAATACATATATAATAGATTATGGCCCGCGTCAGATATTCTTTTAAAATATTCATAATTCCAAAGATTTATTTGAGAACATCAAATAAAATTAAAGACGAATTTTATGGTTTATGTTACCCACGTCCTAGTTTAGTAGTTTCATACTATTTTTTATCAACAAACTATTATATGACGTAATTTGAAAGGAAAATAATCTTTCTTGATTTTATGTGTGATAGTTATGATTGTTCTTAGTTGGTGGGACGACTTATTTAATTAATCCGTTAACAAATGAGACATCAATTTAGTAAATAGCTACCGGGAAGTAACCTTAACGATCAACTTTTTAGTGGATTTATGAAATTTGCTGTATACCCATACACTCAATTGACTACTTGAGAAAAAAATAAAGATAATACTATGATATATAAAAAATATAATAAAAAAATAAATATGGAATGGGTATAAAAAATTATAGGTATAAACATATCGCTACTCAATTTGAAAATAGAAAGGGTAACAAAAATAGGAAAAGGCGAAAAGCCATGTTCCATATAGAAAGTGTAGAAATAGAAAAGGTGGTGTTCCACCTAGTGTGTCGGGTTATGTTGAAGCTTCAAGCACGAGCTATGTTGTTGTAATAAGTCAGATTCTCTGTGTGGTCCTCCAACACCAATTTGTCATTTACCACTAAATCACATGCTACACTGTCACACATAGTAATTCCAAACTCCAAACATTCATTTATGGTCATCGTGTCATTATGTCATGCCCCAGTTGCTATGAGTGATGACTCAATTGGAGTAACTATTCTGTAATGTTCAACATTATCCAATTGCGAATTAAATATTGGTATACTCCATTGGATTATAAATATGAAAAATATTAAAATATTTACTTTAATTGAATTAAATTGATTTTCGATTATATTTGTGATTAGAGGAATATATCTAAATTTGTATTATCTTTTCAAGAACAACAATCAGAACTTAGATAATAGATATATATGAGAAAGTTTTATATGGTCACAAATTTACACACAATATTTAGACATAAATAAAAAATAGAAGAATAAATAATTAAATAATATATTTTAAAACTAATTAAATCATGTGTACGCCTAAACAAAAATTACTTTTGGGATTGTGTGTTTCAGATTTTCAGTCTCTCGTAGTATTAGTATTGTATCATGGCTTGATCCTTTTGTTTTATGATGTATGTATGTATTATTTTAATTTTAGTTCCCATCTTGATAAAATTTGGGCCTTTTGGGCTTTAAAGGTAAAGTCCATGACCAGTATCAAGAGAATTGGATTCATTTTGTTTTACACCTCCCAGAGTTGGTCCATGTACCCCACAAACATAATGAAATCCCAGTGACTAAAACTTTTGCCCAAGCTTTGATCAAATCGTGTGACATACCAACCGGACAGTGTCGTCTCATTAGAGAAAAATTATTATGAGTTTGCTTTTAAATATGCGAGGATTTAATATCATACAATAAGCTCTTGGAATTAGGGATGGGAATAGGCTAGGCCGTCCGACAGGGGTCTATGGCCTGACCTACTTATGGCATGGTCTGGCCTACTTATGGTTTGACCTGTTTAATAAAAAGGTCAGGCTCAGACTGTTTTTAAAGCCTATTTATGTAAATAGGTCAGACTCAGGCTTGTAAAAAAGCCTATTAGGTCTGATAGGCCGGCCTATATATATTTTATATGTATTCCATTCTCTATTTCTTCTTCTTCTAATTTTCATTGCACTCACTCCAACAAACATGTATGAAAACAACATATTTTTTATAAAAACCGATATTATTTATTTGTTACTTTATATTTTATAAAAACCAATACTATTTATTTGTTATCTTTATATATATTATTAGTATATAAATTTAAAAACCCTAATTGTTTATTATTACTGAATATGAGTTTGTTTGAGAGGTAATATTCCGAGTTGTTTGAGAGGATTTGTTTAGAGATAATATTCTGAGTTGTTTGAGAGATAATAATAGGTGCTTTTGTTTCAATAAAAAATTTATTCTTTTAAACCAAAAACTATTTTTTAGGGTTTAAAATGTATTTGTTTCATATTTTTGAAAAATTATTTTGTTAGAAAAATCATTTTTTTATTTAATATATATATACATATACACATTAGTATTGGTATATGGAGAATCATATAAATCGATATGTGTAGAGCATCATGTAGTTATAGATAATTATTTATTTATTACTAAATATATGTTGCACGAAAGGATTTGTTTGAGAGGTAATAATCTGAGTTTGTTTGAGATCATTTGTTTGAGAGATAATAATGGGTGCGTTTGTTTTAATAAAAAATTTATTCTTTTAAACCAAAAATTATTTTTTAAAGTTTAAAGGGTGTTTGTTTCATATTTTTTTTAAATTATTTTGTTAGAAAAATTATTTTTAATGTGAATAAAGCTTTTAAATAGGCTTACATGTCAGGCCATGGTAGGTCGTAGGCCAGGCTCAGGCCGGAAAAAAAATCTATCATAGGTCGTAGACTAGGCTTATGCCTCAAAAATTTATCGTAGGCCAGGCTCAAGCCTTTCAAAGTCTGGCCTAGCCTGACCTATTCCCACCCCTACTTGGAATCTAAAGTAATTCAAGGACTTGCACATCTTTTGCTTTTTCAGAACTGTATTCCCAACATATACTCTTAACGATGGATTAGACAAATTATTATTATTTTTTTCTTCTAATTTTTTTTGTTGATAGAAAAATTCATATTTAAAGATCTAACATATTCTCTGAAGATTATATTCGGTATAAATTATTTATAGGAAAAAAAAGACAAATACTTTTTTGTTTGGTTAAGTAAACAAATATTTTTTTCTAGACAAAGACTTGAATATACATTATTCTAATTAACAAGAAAGTCAAGATGGAATATCAACCGTCCAGCAACATTTGACCTTAATCAACGGTCTGAATTAGGCTACTTGTTGCTGTCTATATCATAATAACCACCCAAAGTAAACAATACACCAGATGAATACAATACAATAGCCAATAATAGTGTTACAACTTGCCGGCGTAAAAAATTATATATGAAAATAATATAAAATTTCAAAATGATAAGTTATTCCGAATAATTTTCATAAAAATAATTTTTATAAATAATAATATTTTAAAAAGTATTTTTATTACCATAAACAAATACAAAATAATTTTTATTTTTTTACAAAAAAAAACTTTAATAAATAATTTTTAAATTATAAAATACCAATATATATATATATATATATATATATTTATAAACGTGACAAAGTGCCACTAAAATATATTTTAACCGATAGAAGAAGATTGTTGAAAAGAGTGTAAAATGTTAATAGCTGGAGAATCATGTTCCTCAAATTCTTCCAATACAAAATACCATGTTTTCTTAAGTTACGATGGAAGAGAAGGTTCACACTTAAAATTCATTAATCAGTTACGTGCTTCGTTGAAGCGAAAGGGAATCGTAGCTAATATCCCAGATAACAAAGAACATGTGATTGAAAAGTCCCTCGCTGCCATTGTAGTATTCTCTAAGAGCTATGGTTCTTCTACTTTGCGTTTGGATGAACTAGAAAAGATTGCCGAATCAAAAAAGGTATTAGGATTAGATGTTTTTCCGATCTTTTATGATGTAACTCCTTCTGATGTTCGTTACCAGAAAAATAGTTTCGGTGAGGCTTTTGGACAACATATCATAAGTTCTGAACAACACAAATTCAAGATGAAGAAATGGATAGATTGTTTACACCAAGTTGCTGATTTATCTGGCTACGAATCTAAAAATAGGTACGTTTTGCTCTATTTTAATTTATTAAATATTACGTAAGCATCGAAAAGTTCATACCAATTCAAAACGTAAAATTAGTTATACATTCAATTAGCTACTAAAAGTTAATTAAAATTTATAAATAAATAAAAATTTAACTAAAGAGATTTGTCTCTTGAATGTAAATGACATGACGGTGTGAATTGGTGCTTTAGGGTTACTTTTTTAGAATAACTTGACTAAAAGTAAATATCAAGTTTTCTTTAATAGGATATGAATGTCTGAAATTTTGAATGAAACTTCATAGTTTGACACAACTAAAATTTAAATTTAAATTGGAACATGACAAATACTGTAAGATAATAAATTATTATTTTTAATTTAAATTATGACAATATAATATTTTATGAATTTAATTTATATGCAATGTTAGTGTAAATAATTTTTACACTGTCATAACCGTTAAATCATTAATAATATTTGATTTTTTATATAATTTACATATAAAGTTATCCATATGATTATTGATTATGATTTTTCGACTGTATAATTTTTTTTTATATTGACAATACACAAAAGTTAAATTTATTTTTTTATTAAATACATTAACATAAAACACGAGTTTGTTAAGTATATAATTTTTTTTTTAATTATATATATATATACACCTAGTAAATTGGTGCCCCTAAAAATTTGGAGCATCTTGCTGTCGCTCCTCCCACACAACCATAGGACCATCCTTTCTCAAGTATCATATACTTACAAGAATTCCCATCGAGTACTTTTGCCACTAATATTTCTAGGGAAAACTACTGAAGAATGATACATTGAATCAAAATAGTCTTGGATTGGACAAGTACATATAGCTCAAAGGCCATCTGAAGTAGTAGGACAAATTGAATTGTTCCAAGTTAAGCTAACATACTCAGTGAAAAACATAACAAAGAGAGGTTTAAACTATGTTTAACAAATTCTTTTTTACAAAGTCAGTTTTGAAAACCCTCTTCAATGAAATATAATTTATATTATATAAGTAATACCTCAAATTTGTCCCAATAATTAATAATAAAAACAAAAAAAAACATAATTTATACACTCTTCATGCAGTCTTCGTCCTTTAATTTTAATTTTAATTTTAATTTTAATTTTTTTTTAATCTTTGAATTTTAATTTTTTATTTTATCCCAATTATATCTTCACCATTCCTACACTCAATCACAAAATCACTTGTTAATTTAACAGGCTGTTTCTTTTCACGGTAAAACAGTCGTAAAACTTTCTTTTATTTCATGGACATACTGGTGTCAAACAAATAAAACTCATACATTTCTTTTATTTTATGAACATATTGATGTAAAACAACGAAAGAACCAGAATTTGTTTTATTTTATGAACACAACAACTCATAACCCGATTTTACCTAACGAATACAACAGTTCACTATTTTAGTCTATAAGAAGAAGATAAAAATTCATTTGAAAGGGAGGAGGAAAGATAGAAATTTATGTGAGAAAAATTGAGAGAAAAAATAGAAAACTTAGGAATAGAGCCATAACCGTAGTATCAAGGCTAACCGGAAGCTGTTATAACATCACTGCCTTCTCCTTTGCCGCCCCGTTCCACCCGATCTACCTTTTGGTTTTGTCTCTATCACCTTAATACATTTTTGTCTGTTGTTTATTGTTGACATATTTCATTTATATGATAACTTTATTTCTTAAAATCTGATTTTATGTTCAAATTATATTCAAATTATATTTATCATTTGTTTAAAATTAAGACATATATTGTTAAAATGATTCTAAGATATATTGTTCTTAGCATTGAATGTTAAAATTTCTTTTCATCTGGATTCTGTTTACTTTACGCGTGTCTGTCACAATACAGCTAGCTTTCTTTTCCTCTTTTCCACTTCAGCGTGCAATCTACATTGCACCAAATCTTTCCTTTTGCAAGCTATTTATTTATTTATTTATTTTTCATATAACTTTGTTATGAAAACAACCAACATTTTCTTTTATTTTTTTAGGTATATTTTTTCCAAACTTTGGCCGCTGAGATCCAAACACAAACCCCTCCGTTTCTTCTAGATCAAAGCTTCATTTCTCGAAGAGATAGAAGGGAAAGTAGCTCACCACCACGCTACGGTGCTAGTGAACTAATTGGGAAGCGGTGTTGCGAGCGGAGATTTTACCGGAATTACTCGCGGTACCGGAAACGCACGTTAAAGCTAACGTTGAGGTAAGGGCTCCTTCCAAACTTCTAGTTTGCACTAGGGACTTATATGTGGTTGTGTGGGAAGGAATTGGTTAGGGTTTAATGTATCGATTTGGGGAAAAACGAAACTAGTGCGTTATGGGTAAAACCTTAGAGTTAGGTTTTGTTTATAATGATGAATGTTTCGTGGTAAATGAATTTGAATGTCATTGTGTATGATTATGAGTAAATGAAATTTGATGTATTTGGGTGTTATGTTTGCTTTGATTTGTGTTCGTTGTATTTGGCGTGTCCATACTTGATGTTTGTTAATTGGTGTGGTTGTTGTGAATTATGGTTTGAATGTGAGAGTATGTTTGAGTTTGTGTCCATGGAATTTGAAAACCATTAGAGTTAAACGATGATTAAAAATGGGGAATCTTTTAATACCTCGGTTTACTTAATGTGCATTTGAGGAAAATGTTTAAGTTAACTGGGCGTTGAGAATGGGGAATCTCTTAATGTCTCGGTTACTTAACTATCGTTTTGAAAATCGTTTCGGTAAATGAGTATTAAGAATGGGGAATCTCTTAATGACTCGTTTACTGAATGTTTTGTGAGAAAATCGTTTAAGTCAAAAGTATATTAAGAATAAGGAATCTCTTAATACGACTGTTTGCTTAACGTTTTGTTTTGAAAATCATTAAGATAAATCGGTATTAAGAACGGGGAATCTCTTAATGACTTATTTATTTAATGTTGTTTGAAAGTCGTTTAAGTTAAATGGGTATTAAAAATGGGGAATCTTTTAATATCTGCATTTGCTTAACGATTGTTGTGAATGGAGTCTGTGTATGCTCATGCATTTCATTTGGTAAATTGTGTCGACCCGTGATAGGTGACACCTTGGTAAACTGTACTGACCCGTGATAGGTGGTACGTTTACGATTTACTTTTTGGTAAATCGTGTTGACCCGTGATAGGTGACACCTTGGTAAACTGTACTGACCCGTGATAGGTGGTACATTTACGATTTACGTTTTTGGTGAATTGTGCTGACCCGTGATAGGTGGCACCTAGGTAAACAGTACTGGTCTGTGATAGGCGGTACGTTTACGATTCCCGCTTTTTCTTTTAGTAAATCGTGTTGACCCGTGATAGGTGACACCTCGGTAAACTGTACTGACCCGTGATAGGTGGTACGTTTATGATTTACGCATTTTAGTAAATCGTGCTGACCCGTGATAGGTGGCACCTCGGTAATTGGTACTTTGGCCTGCGATAGGCGGTACAATTATGATTTACGGCCCTTCGAGGAGGGTTTTGGTTTGGAATTCCGAGTCCATGCATTTTGGCATATACGCATTGCATTAGGGTGCTTGGCACGCGAGTCGTGGTTGATTTGAGTTTTATGATTAAGTGATTTGAATTTGAGTCGTTGTGGTAATTGCGTTGAAAATGCTAAGTGTTATGTGTTGATTATTGTGTGTAAGTAAAATGGTTTTCGAGATCCCAATTGCCGTGGTAATTGCGTTGAAAATGCTAAGTGTTATGTGTTGAATTT
>NC_021161.2:38229372-38243986 GCF_000331145.2 Cicer arietinum
TCTAATGCTTGAAACGAAGTCTCTATGGCTTCCTCTGTGTTTTCAATGTAGCTTGTAGAAGATAAATGACTTACTATCATATCTTCTTCCCCAGATATTATTACCAGTTTATTGTTCACTATAAACTTTAGCTTTTGATGGAGGGTGGATGTCACTGCTCCAACAGCATGAATCCATGGTCTCCCTAAAAGACAACTGTACGCCGGTTTAATATCCATTACTTGGAAGGTTATCCCAAAGATGTGGGGTCCGATTTGAATTGGCAGGTCAATCTCACCAATCACTTGTCTTCTAGATCCATCAAACGCTTTCACCATCAAAGCACTAGGCTTCAAACAGGCTCCCTCAACAAATAGTTTTGACAGTGTTGATTTAGGCATGACATTTAATGATGAACCATTATCTACTAGCACTCGTGCAAGAATATGATCGTGACACCTCACCGAGATGTGCAGTGCTTTATTATGCTCTGTCCCTTCAGTTGGTAATTCATTATCACTAAAACTCAGGCAACTACTAGCAATGATGTTACCGACAACTCCATCAAACTGATCGACGGTGATATCGTGAGTAACATGGGCTTCGTTTAAAACTTTCATCAATGCTCTTCTATGTGCTTCAGAATTCAATAACAATGAGAGAACTGATATCTTGGAAGGGGTTTGATTTAGCTGATCCACTACCTTATATTCACTTTGCTTGACAAACTTCAAAAATTCATTAGCTTCTTTTTCAGACATCGTCTTTTTACCGATCTCTTGTCCTTTTATGGCATGATACATATCTTCTTTTCCCTTTTCTCCATTAACCTCTTTATTCCTAAGTTGCTCAGGAGTGTATACCCGACCACTCCGAGTCATTCCACCAATCCCTGAGATGTTAGTGAACTCAGTTCCTTTAGGTTCACAACCATCACTTGGTTGATGATCTGCCAAGTGGGATGTGACTTCGTATTTCCACGGTACTGCCTTGGTATTTCCATAAGGAAACGGGATTGGTGTTTGGACAATTATTGCATTTGGCTTGCTATGAGTTGACTTAAGATTCTCTTTTTTGTAAAGAATTTCCAATGGTTTTGGGAAAGATATATTATTTTCCACACACGACCCCATGGTGAACACATGGCCATCTACTGCATATTGGTTTATCCCATCTTCAATGAAATTCACAGAGGCGTTCCCGTAACCAGGCAAATGATTGCTCCCTATGTTGGGATTGTTCTCCTTGAAGGTAAGCCATTTTGCATTAATCAATTCTTGCACCTTAGATTTTAGGGCTTGACAATCTTCAATGGAATGCCCAACGGCTCCTGCATGATATTCACATTTGGCATTTGGATTATACCATTTTGGAAATGGTGGTTCAAGAGGTTTCATTGGTCTTATGACTACCATTGAATTTTGAAGTAAATGGGGAAACAATTGGCTATACGTGACGGGAATTGGATCAGAACGAGTTATCCTTTTTTCTCGATTGACAGGTGGTCTGTAGTGATTTGAGATTGGGTATTGATTTTGTGGGGAAAATGCGGTAGGTGGTGGTTGATAAAAAGGTGGTCTTGAAGGGTGATATTGAGGGTATGAAGCTTGTGTGGTTGCAGCCACATATGGATAAGGGGTGTAAGGATTTTGTGGTATCGGGGGCTGGAAATTTGGGGGTCGATAAGAATTGATGGGTGGAAAATAAGAGATTCTGGGGTTTACCATTACAGCGTTAACGTCTCCTTCTTTCTTTTTTGTGAATGTCGTTTGGGGTCGTTTCACGCTAGTTGCTGCACATACAATCTTGCCACTCTTCATCCCACTTTCTATCATTTCTCCTATCATGACAAGGTCAGCAAAGTTTGATGACATACTCCCAATCATCTTGTCATAAAAAGGCGACTGGAGAGTATCCATAAACATACCAACCATTTCTCTTTCAGATAATGGGGGTTCTACTTGTGAGGCCATTTCCCTCCACCGTTGTGCGTATTCTTTGAAAGCTTCATTGTCCTTCTTCAGTGAATTTTGCAATTGCATCCTATCAGGGGCCATGTCAACGTTGTATCTGTATTGCTTTACAAAAGCATCAGCTAGGTCCTTCCATGAACGAATTTGATTTCGCTCAAGATGCATATACCAACTTAACGATGCCCCACTCAAACTGTCTTGGAAAAAGTGAATGAGAAGTTTATCGTTATGAGCATGGGATGCCATTTTTCTGCAATACATAGTTAGATGATTTTTAGGACATGTGTTGCCCTTGTATTTTTCAAAGTCAGGAACCTTGAATTTGGGAGGGATAGTCACATCAGGAACCAAACACATATCAAAAGCTTCAAGGCTATAAACATTATACCCCTCAATAGCTTTTATTCGCTCTTCCAAGACGTGGAATTTTTCCTTTGATTGTGTATCATCCCCAATGTGAGGTTGATGCCAATTTCCATTAGTATCGAAATGGGGTACTTGGGGTGCAATATATGGAATATTTTCTGAGGGTTGAGTGTTTTGGGGGTTTAAGTGGTTTGGGTTGTTTTCCATGGGGTTGACGACTAAGGGTGGAGTATAACCGGGTGGAAGACCGTACATAGGAAATTGTATAGTTGTTGTACGAGGTTGCTGGGTAGTCGGGGTAAAGCCTGGAGGGTGAGAATGAGTGGTTTGGTGTTCTTCATTTGCAGCCGGAGGATTCTCATCAGTATTCCCCTTCCTTGACAAAGCTTGTATAGCTTCTAAGATTTGATCAACCTTGTCCTTCAATTGGTTGACATCCATTCTCATCACCTCTTGATTTTGCTCAAGTTCTTCCATGATCTTCGAGTTTGCACGAGTCCGATAAGGGTGTCAGGAAAACAGCTTTATTGATTTTTTCTGTATCCTTTTTTTTGGATGTTTGGGGAATCATAAGTCTTGCACGAATTATTAATGAAAGAAGAATATGAGAATCGATAAACAAAATAGCAAATCCTTCATTGATGAGAAAAAAGTACATTGCATTTAAATTAAAAAGCTACATCGACTATTGTATTTCAATCATCTTTTTCAAGAGGACAACCAATCTTCTCCTCCAATTCTTCTACTAAATGTTTGCAATATTCGACGAACTTGTAGACTTTGATTGGAGTGTTGAGTGGATGCATTACTGCATCAATCTCTCTTAGATGTTTTGGAATTTTTATGATTGCCTGATTAGCTAGCATTGCCAATTTCGAAAAGCAATCTTTCCAATGCTTGCCTTTATCTTCCAATTCTTTATAAATCTCTTGGTTCTTCAATTGCCCAAGCAACACCATGAAACGCTCCTCCCAGTATATGGTTTCATCCTTCAAGTCATTGTAGATATTTTCCTGATAATCAATGTAATTCTTCAACTCACTAGAAGCTTCCATTTCTGCTTTTAGTGCATCTTGGTGTTTTGAGAGTAATTCTTCGATTTCTTCCTTCTGTTGCCTCTCATTCCTTACTTGATTCTCATATTGATCTACCATTTCTTTCAGTTGTTTCTTTAAATCTTCAAACTCATTTTTTATGTTCTTCTCAGAGCTTGCTGATTTTGTCCACAATTGCTTCCACATATAGGCTTCTTCAATAGCTGCATTCCTTTCTTGCCTTCGCACCTCTAACTCTTCATTTGCGCCTCTTAAACAATCTTGTATGTCAAGTTTATTTCCTTTTTCAACTTTCAACCTCTTGTTGCTTCTCTCGATAAACTGACTCTTACAAGTGTTTTCTGATCTTAAGTTGTCGTTCTCTTGGGAGACTTTTTCTAACCTCGCTTGTAGCTCTTTTTTCTCCTCTTCAGATTTGAGCAATGATGCTTTGAGTTCTTCTATCTCTTCATTGGCAACAAGAATAGGTTCGGGCATTTCCTGATCATTTGAGGGTGCACTGTGGAAAGGCAGCTTGATTTCTTGGACTCTTTTCTTTACCCATTGTTGATAAGGTTCCTTTGTGCTGCAACTTCTACATCTGAGTACCTTTCCTTTTCTAATGATTGATTCCCAAGCTCGACTTATCCTTCTCAACATTGGTGGATCTACTATACCCGTATTGTGCAAAATAAAAGCTTCCAATGACTTCTCATCTGGTTTATCCGACATGGGGTAGCCGAGTTGTCTCAGAGCTATCATTGGATTGTAATCAATACATCCTTTCGTTCCCATGAGAGGTACATTTGGAAAATCTCTGCATCGGCATATTACCTCTTCCACCCCTTGTTCTCTATAGTACCATGACATTGTATCCCCAGTAAGGCTAGCTATACTCTGAGCCCATTCACGATTGCTCTTGACCCCAACATGATACCCTTTCTTGAACATGTGAGACACAAACCAAGTATATAACACTGGAACACAACACAAAATTGTTCCCCCCTTCTTCTCATGTCGCATGTGCAGAGAGTAGTATACATCAGCTAGAATCGCGGGAACTGGGTTTTGTTTATGTTTGTTAAAAGCTAAGAATACATTTATGGCAGCAAAATCTACAAAGTTATCAAGGTTTGGGAATATAACAATACCGTAGATAATGAGGGCCAAAACATCTATAAAAGTACTCCATTCTTTTTTATCGGCTAAATCTTGGCACTTTTGCTCTAGATATTTTCTTGAAAACCCATGAATAGCTCCTTTTTCCTCTTTTGTACTTGCCAACTCTCTTATGTCGATCTTCAACACTTCCGCAATTGTGTCCAACTTCGGTGGTTGCCCAGTATATCGATAAGGATTTCCTCTTTCTAGGGAGTAACCCAATATTCGTTCAAATTCCTCTAATGTTGGGGCCAACTGAAAGTCCTGAAAGGTGAAACATCTTAAGAGAGGATCATAATACTGAGCCAATGCTGTGAGGGCACCTGTTTGCACATTTACTGCCAACAGATTTAGGATCTTCCCATATTTGTGAAAGAAACTATCACGTTGTATAGTTTTCATTTGATTGCTGATGTCTCTTAAACTTTTCAAATCAGGTTTGCTTGAACTTTAAAAGTAAGGTTTTCCTTTTTTCCGAACCCATTGTCCACTTAAATAACACGTGACTAAGATTTGTATGATTCCCCAAAAATCCTGAAAATTTATGCAAAATGCTATTATGTTTTATTTTTTTCTTAGAAAAAGAGAAAAAAAATGTCATGAGATATGAATGAAACTAATATATATAAACTCTTGAATATATGAAATAAATTATTGGTTTTTTACGGATATTCTTACAATGAAATGGTCTATTGGCTTATGTAGTGAAACTCTCACAAGGGAGGCTCTATGGTTCTAAACACGGTTCCTAGAGCCAATAATCCTATTTTAGAATATTGTCAACAACAATAGGTAAACTATTTGAAGTGACAATAACCTCAATAGGATCAAATTCTATGTGAGATCTTCATGCTAACCAAACAGGATGTACATCCAGAATGCTACCACTACGTGATCTCGAAACTAAGCTTAAGTTTTGTTCAAACCCGGGTATAAGGTTCCATTCATATCCTATTTTAGAATATTGTCAACAACAATAGGTAAACTATTTGAAGTGACAATAACCTCAATAGGATCAAACTCTAGGTGAGATCTTCATGCTAACCAAACAGGATGTACATCCAGAAGGCTACCACTACGCGATCTTGAAACTAAGCTTAAGTTTTGTTCAAACCCGGGTATAAGGTTCCACTCATAAGTGTGTGTCTTAAAAAAGTGTAGGTGTTGAATAAACATAATTCAATAAATCCATAATACTAAAAAAACATATATACATATATAAAATAAATAGATAAATAAATAACATAAAATAAAATAAAAAATAAACTACTAGCCTAAAAGAAAATTATAATGTCAACTAATACTTATTAAAAAATAAAAAACACCAAGAAAATGAAAATGAAAAACAAGCAAATATAGAAAAAAGTTAAAAAATTATGCACAATTAATTTTTAGGCTTGACTCTCGAAATGTCCCCAGTGGAGTCGCGCTGTCGCGGGGCCTAAAGTTTCGAGTTTTCATCGAATTCAATGGAGTCGCCACCAAAATTTATTTTAAAATAGGGAAAATATTGGGAAACCCTTAAAAATGTAAAAATGGTCTTTGAAACCAGATTTTGAGTTCGGGAGTCGATTATGCGTAGGGAAGGTATTAGCACCCTACGACATCCGTTAAAATACGGTTACCTTTAATTAATTGTGCAAAATTATATCAACTTAAATATATTTATTTTTCTTTATTATTAAGTGGAGTGTGAGTGGAAAGTAAAAGTAAGTGGAATGAGAGTAAGTAAGTGGTGGAAATATTATTGTGAGTGGAAAATAAAAGTAAGTGGAGTGTGAGTGAAAACTAAAAATAAGTGGAATGGGAGTAAGTAAATGGTGAGAATATTATTGTGAGTGGAAAATAAAAGTAAGTGGAGTGTGAGTGGAAAGTAAAAGTGGAATGGGAGTAAGTGATGGGAATATTATTGTGAGTGGAAAATAAAAGTAAGTGGAGTGTGAGTGGAAAATAAAAGTAAGTGGAGTGTAAGTGGAAAGTAAAAGTAAGTGGAATGAGAGTAAGTGGTGGGAATATTATTGTGAGTGGAAAATTAAAGTAAGTGGAGTGTGAGTGGAAAATAAAAGTAAGTGGAATGAGAGTATTTTTTTGTGAGTGAAAAAAAAAGTAAAAAGAGTGGGAATATTTTTATGAGTGAAAGTGAAAATAATTATGAGTGAAAAGTAAAAACAAGTGGAGAGAAAATATTGAGTGAAAAAATAACAATTAGTGGAAAGTAAATACAATAATGACATAACAATAATAACATACAGTAACAAATATTAATTAATATATAACGTACAATAATGACACACAGTAACAAATAATAATTAATAATTATTTGTTACTGTATGTTATTATTGTTATGTCATTATTGTATTTACTTTCCACTAATTGTTGTTTTTTCACTCAATATTTTCTCTCCACTTGTTTTTACTTTTCACTCATAATTATTTTCACTTTCACTCATAAAAATATTCCCACTCTTTTTACTTTTTTTTTTCACTCACAAAAAAATACTCTCATTCTCCACTTATTTTTATTTTCCACTCACAATAATATTCCCACCACTTACTTTTACTTTCCACTCACACTCCACTTATTTTTATTTTCCACTCACAATAATATTCCCACCACTTACTTTTACTTTCCACTCACACTCCACTTATTTTTATTTTCCACTCACAATAATATTCCCACCACTTACTTTTACTTTCCACTCACACTCCACTTATTTTTATTTTCCACTCACAATAATATTTCCACCACTTACTTACTCTCATTCCACTTACTTTTACTTTCCACTCACACTCCACTTATTTTTATTTTCCACTCACAATAATATTTCCACCACTTACTTACTCTCATTCCACTTACTTTTACTTTCCACTCACACTCCACTTATTTTTATTTTCCACTCACAATAATATTTCCACCACTTACTTACTCTCATTCCACTTACTTTTACTTTCCACTCACACTCCACTTACTTTTATTTTCCACTCACAATAATATTCTCACCATTTACTTACTCCCATTCCACTTATTTTTAGTTTTCACTCACACTCCACTTACTTTTATTTTCCACTCACAATAATATTTCCACCACTTACTTACTCTCATTCCACTTACTTTTACTTTCCACTCACACTCCACTTATTTTTATTTTCCACTCACAATAATATTCCCACCACTTACTTTTACTTTCCACTCACACTCCACTAAAATATTCCCACTCTTTTTACTTTTTTTTTCACTCACAAAAAAATACTCCCATTCCACTTACTTTTACTTTCCACTCACACTCCACTTACTTTAATTTTCCACTCACAATAATAAAGCCTTTTTTTACTCTTTCAAACGCGCTTTTATCTCAAAAAAATCATATTTATAAAAAATAATTTTATATTCATATTTAATAATAAAGAGAAATAAATATAGTTAAGTTGATATAATTTTGCACAATTAATTATAGGTAACCGTTTTTTAGCGGATGTCGTAGGGTGCTAATACCTTCCCTACGCATAATCGACTCCCGAACTCAAAATCTGGTTTCAAAGACCATTTTTTATATTTTTAAGGGTTTATCAATATTTTCCCTATTTTAAAATAAATTTTGGTGGCGACTCCATTGAATTCGATGAAAACTCGAAATTTTAGGCCGCGACAACTATACTACTATATCTTTTCAAAATGACTCAGTCGTATCAATCTTTTAAAGAATTTTCTACTACTGTATTTTTTAATATCTTATAAATAAACTTTTCAACAAATTTATAATACATTAATTATAATTTACTATATAAAAATTATATTAATTATAATTTACTATATAAATTTTATATGAGATAAACGTTTACAATGCTGCATAGTTTGATCATAAATGATTGCCTAAGGTTTCAGTCTTTGCCTACACTTCCATCAAATTTACAATGCTTATTTACTTCGAATTGCCCTCAAATGAAACCCTTAAATCTTGATCCACAAATGCTATGGAAGACCTTTGAGTCACATATGAATCAGGTATATATATTTTAGGGTAAATATTAAGGGCAAATGCTAAGATAAATGGTTCATCGCGGACTGATACTTGAAAATTGTTCAAAACTCTAATGATGATATATTTTGTCTTATAGTAGTAGATGTTCATGGTCCTCCTCATTTTCAGCATTGAGAAAATGACTTGATTAATCTCCGTTCAATAACAATTAAGGATAAAAATATGTTTCTACCAAAACTGAACTCGTCCAAGTGACCTCAATCAAGTCATCGTCTCAACTGTAATACCGATGATGGTTGTGAACTTCTACTTTCGAGAAGTGTTGCCGATCATCGTTAAAATTTCAGGTGTTTTTTTAAGCACTGATTCACGATGAACCATATGTTGTGTTGATCCACTAAGCAATAGCTTATACATCTTTTACATTGACACAACATTTTCTCTTCCAATCTCTAATTATTTACATGAAATTGTGAATTTTAACAGAAAGAAGAAGATAGGCCACATCTTTGGGTAACAAATCCAGGGAGAGAAATTCCACCTTGGTTTAACAATCAAAAAGTAGATTTTATTAAACCATTTCATCATCCATACAACAAGCTGTTAAGTTGTGATTCAATGGCATCTATAAAAGTTGAAGTACCTGACCATTGTCAATCAAGTAAATGGTGGGGAATTGCTATATGTTTAGCATTAGAACCTTTAACTATGCAACATAATTCTTCTTCTCCATCACATGTATTTGATTCATGAAATTTTTATTGGAGCTGCAAAGATCCTGATAGGGAATTTGATTTGGGTTTCACCATATATGGATCAAAATTTGGATATCCTGTTTATCAATGTGGTGACCCTTACACCCATATTATATTCTTAAGTGGCTATCATACATATATTCAACATTATCTTAGTGGAGAGAAAAACCAGCTTGAACTGATGTTTTATGTTGAGAATTTTTCTGAGACAGAGAAGCCAACAATAAACAAGTGTGGGTGCAGAGTGATATGTATGGAAGATGTTGAAAATTGGTGTGGTGTGCGCAGCATAGTTACTACTCACACAGACACTGACACCGACACTAACACTCATAAAAAAAATGAATTAATTGAATGTAATTAATATGTTGGTTGGGTGAAAATCTTATATTTGAATTGGTTGCTAAAGGTGTGATAGATGGCATAAATGGGTCTATTGAGATGCTCTTGGAGTTTGGCTTTATTATTAAACATTGAAATAATTTACTTCCATTGGTAAACTCATGCATATTTCCGGAAATATTCTTCTTTGCTATATAGTGTCATTCAAAATTTCATCCTTTGCATTTTTCTTCTTACACTCCATCACGGTGATTTTTTGTGAAAAAAATAATTAAATCTGAAAGATAAATAAATGTTTGATACTGCAAGAGTCCAAACAAATTTATAGATAAATTTATGTGTTGACGAGGTAGTTTTGAACATGTTTTCAAAAATGAATTCGGATTTAAAGGATTGAAATTGACTTAAAAAATGTTTTAGAAGAGTTAACTTTAGAAGTAAATGTGTGGAAGATGAAAAAATGCTGAAATTATAAAAGCCAAGAAAGTAAATGATATTAATTTTAAAATGATTGAAACTTAAATGACTTGAAAGTAAATTACAGAAAATAAGAGTTTTAAAGTAAGTATCTACATCAAACTTATAAGGATCGTAAAGACATGCTTGAATTAAAATTGTCAACACAATGAAAATACAAAATTTGAAAGAAATATAAAGACATGAAAGACAATACTTAAAAGTTTTAAAAAATTTGAAACGGTTTTCTGATATAGTAGTAGATTTTTGAAGGTTTTTTTTAGTAAAAAATCTTATTTATATATAAGATAAACTAAATAACTTCCATTTTATTACAGGTCCCAACATGGTAGTAACCGTTCCCTAGACCAAATTCACTTGAACTCAATACAAGATTTTTGGTCTTTCTATAACTATCAACTAATTACAAGTCATATTCATTGAAGTTGTTGTTTCCTTTTAACTGAAAACATTTAGTTTTCGCTTTTATCTGCCTTTATTTTGTCACAACTTTTTTGAATGTCAAATCCTATAGTGTTTGGCCTACTTTACTATTGTCAGTGGTTCACACAATTTAAAAATTGACCTTTTCATTGACCCCTATTTCAATTTTTTTTTATTTCATGTCAACCTTTAATTTATTGTTAAACATGTTTATTTCTTTATGATTTTTCTTCGATTTCTTTAAAATATTTTCTAATAAATTTTTAAATATTTTAATTCTATAATATTTGTTTTAATATAGTAATCAACGATTTACAACCTGCGCTGCTGCACATAAACACAAATATTTTATTTGTTATAAATAAAATAATTTAAGTGGAGAATAAAAAAAGTTAAAAAAAAATCAATTACACAAATCTTAGGAAATTGTTTACTCCTTAAAAAAATTTATTTTTATTTTTAAAATTAATTTTATTGATAGTTGAAATGACATTTGATTATAAATTATTTTTAAGTGCGGTAGAAAGAAGATGAAAATTAAGCAAAGATAATACAATTTCAGTAATACTACAAACAATGTTTTAACATTTTTCTTAAATTGCATAAAAGTTCAATTTGTTTTCAAATATTATTTATAAAAAAAGTTTTATAATATCATTTTTAATGGTAGAAATGAAAATAGAAAAGTAAACGCCCTATAGGTACCACCTGACCTATATGTAGATGAAACATAGGATAAGTTTTTTTTATTCATGCATAGAAACATAATACCAGATAGGAGATATGGCTGATTAAAAACTCTCAGTAATGCACTGATTTATAGAACAATTAATATAGTCAAAGGTATATACATTTTTTTAATAAAAAATAAAGAAGTTATAGAAATTTAGTGATCTCAGCCATTCATCAATTTTCCACCCATATGAATGAACTTTGTTAAGCCACTTGCTTATGTCAATACGTAACTTCCCAATATCCGCAACATTCTATTGTTTTTTCTCCAAAGATATATCCCAAAAGCACATTCCGAGTTTATTCCTTCGGTCACAATTTTGCAGTATTTTAAGATAATGCATACACCATTTAAAAATAAATAAATATATTTTTGTTTTCATAAAATTTTCACATTTTAATTTTAATTTTTATATTATAAAATTATCATACATGTAATTTTAGAGATTATTTAAGGTTGTAGTCCAAAGATTGAACTTTGTTATTTTTAATAAATTTTAATAAAATATTATATTTAATTTTTTTATTATTATAAAAAATTCATTTTTACTAAAATTAGTAAAGACCCACCTTTGAACCATTTTTTAGATGTTTATATTAGACATATCTATAGTGTTAGTCCAGTCTATTGAATCAATAAATAGTTTTAAATGAAATTTTGTAAACACGTTTATAACAATATAAATCGTTGAGGCATAAAAAAATGAGTTTAAAATTTAATTTTAAAATTTATATTTTCGTTACTTTTATTTTAAATTTTTACATTAAAATAATTCATATTTAATTAATCTCAAGTTAAATTTTTTTATATTTTTGTAGTTAAACTTTTTATAATATTTTAAATATTTTGTATATAATAATTCAAAAATTTTAAAGTTAAAAAAAAATATGTTTTGTTTTAACAGGAATTAAAATTGCTTCATGAATAATTTTGAAAACACTAAACATTATACTTTTATTTTACAAGAAATAAAATTGAAATGTTAAAATCTTATAGAAACTAAAATTATATTTAATCCACAAAAATAATTTTAATTTATTAAAACTAAAATATTCTTACATTTTATTTATTATTATTTCACCTACTTTCGTAGATAGTATTTTTAGAAAATTTAATTATATCGTATTTTGAAACTATAGTTAGACTTCATTTAGCTGATAATCGATGACTTATAGCTGGAAAACTAATTAATTGAAATTAAAATGTTCGGTAAATTTAGCTTTTAACAATATAAAATGACATAAAAGTCTTATGTTTCTTCTTCTTCTTTGTGTCGTTAGTTAGTTAGTGTTATTTTATAGCTTTCACTTTTCTCTTCGATTTCTGCTCCTCCCAATATAATTGCCCAATTCACCTCATACGTCTCTCATATTTACCCCTTTCTTTATTTTGCTATATTTATCTCATTTATGCATTTTGTGGTAGAAAATCTAAAAAATGTAACAAAGCTCTGCAATAAAAAAAAAGCATGGAATTCATATTTTTTTTGTACATTGATTACTTTATTTATTTTTTATTTTTTATTACAATATAAACATAATTTTAAAGAGTTCTCTAAAAGTTTAACAAACCTCATGCGTATACATAATAATTGTAAAAAAACAATTCATTTTATGGTTTACAATTTGCTACAAAAAGTAAATTTAACTTTATGAGTTTCTTGTTAGATGGATAAGATCAAAGATTTTATGAGTTATTTTGACAACGAATTAAAAACATTTGAGTTAAGCTTTATTCATGCATATCTTTGTCAATATTGTGTACATGTGATAAAGATTTTTGAAATACATGAAGTTAAATTTTTTGCTGTGAATTTTTTTTTTGTAAGAATTGAAAGAATGAATGTGTTATATGTAGAAGTAATAATGCCACCCAAAAAAAAAAAAAAAGTAATAACACTGAAAGAAGATACTAAAAATTGTTTGGGAGTCCGAGGGAGCCCAACATTCGGAATGGGCTAAACAAGGATTCATAAGAGACTTAGACACCACATCTCAACCCAAAACCTTAAGGCATTAGGATTATGGGTCATTCTACTTATATATCCAATATAACCTCCATTCTAGGTCAATGTGGGACTAACCACTCATAATTGAATTCCAACACTCCCCCTCAATTATGAGTTCCTACCACTAGACTTGATCCACTTGATCACCGAGTCCTTGGACTCCCCCTCAATTATGAGTTCCCACAACTAGACTTGATCCACTTGATCACCGAGTCCTTTATTGACCACTAGACTGATCCACTTGATCCGAGAGTCCTTTTTTGGTCCACCACTAGACTTGATCCACTTGATCCAAGCCCTTTTTTGCTCCCCCATCAAGCCATACTGGGCTCTGATACCACTTGTTGGGGAGTCCGAGGGAGCCCAACATTCGGAATGGGCTAAACAAGGATTCATAAGAGACTTATACACCATATCTCAACCCAAAACCTTAAGGCATTAGGATTATGGGTCATTCTCCTTATATATCCAATATAGCCTCCATTCCTGGTCAATGTGGGACTAACCACTCATAATTGAATTCCAACAAAAATAATGTGTTAACAATAAATTAGTTTAGTTGGAAGATTATATTTTATATATAAAAAATAATAAAAATAAATTAATAAAATTATAAATGAAAAAAAATATAAAAATTTATAAACTCAAACACTATTTGAAATAGCGTCTTATAATAAACTATAAATCTATGAAAAAAAAAACTTTTTACAAAACACATTTCATTTAATTCATCAAATTTATAAGCTAAATTATTGACAATACCAAACTTGTGCCTTAATGTGAGACATAAAAACATATATTTTTTATGAGACAAATAATATATAAAGACGTATCGTGGAGAAAATGTACAACTATTATATAACTAGATTATGGCTCGCGCCCTGGGGCCGTATTAATTAATTAATTTTATAAGTTTTATAAGTAATATTTTATGTATTATAAATATAGTTATCTTATAATTTTACTTTATTGATTTGTAATAATTGAATATGATTAGGAAAATTAAAATGAAGGAAAATCATGTTTATCACAATCATTTAATTTAATTTTTAAAATATGTTGTAAAATTCGTATGATAACTTATTATATAGGATAATTGTTTGACTCATTGTACTTTGATTATTAATTTATTTTTCAACATATAATAGTACTTGTAGTTATTTGATGAAATAAAATGTAAAATACAAACCAAACAATGAGATGTAAAAAATGTTAATGTTGAATTATATTGTAGTGTAGCTAAATTTATTTGTTTTATTAGTATGATGTTTTAATTGCGAGCATGAGAAGTTGTTATAAAAAAAATTATTGAATATATTTCATTAAGAGTTTGTAAAAAAAAAGTTGGTGTGGCATCGGAAGTCTATTTTAAATATATATAATA
>NC_021161.2:38244671-38247683 GCF_000331145.2 Cicer arietinum
CGTTTTCCAGAACTGCTTTCTTTGATCTGATTTGTGATGTTTGATACCTATCTTGTTTTAACATACTCAAAAACACATGTTAAATATCAAAACACTTAGAATCATAATTAGAATTCTTAATTAACTTTTTGTTTGTTTTCATCAAAACATCAAATTGAGATTTTGTCTCAACAATCTCCCCATTTTTGATGATGACAAACATGTTAATTTAGATTTTAATTTTGATTCTAATTTTAATCATGGAGAGCTTTAAAAGCTCCCCCTCAGAATATCAGATTTTTTTTTGAACCAACATAAAATCTAAACATAAAATCTAAAATAATTCTCCCCCTTTGTCAACACAAAAAGGTTTGGATTTTACAAAGGAAATGTATACTACACATTGAAAACAATGAGTAGACTCCAGTTTTAAGATGAAAAACTCCCCCTGAATTTTAAAGAATTAATATCCCCCTAAAAAAAATCAGAATACAAGGAAAATGCCATTATGCTCTTTGTTATCTTTTACAAGAGACAACATTTTAATTTTGAACATGATAATAAGCGCATACATGGAAGCGAAATAAGATGATACATGTACCTTTGATTTGTTAATGTTTCCAAGGGTTATAGACACTCCAAATTTTTGTAATGAGATGAGGCATCATACTTTTCCATTCATGTGTATTGAGAATGCCTTGGTCATGTATCAATGTTCTTTCTTGATTGTTGGATGATGTTCCTACATCACAAGTTTGTAATGATTTTGGTACCCATATTTGTTTGGGTCCTTGGGAGTTAGCCTTGAAATCTGGTTTCATATTGTTAAATGATTTCTCAAAATGATCAATCTTAGACTGAGAAGAATCTCTTTTTGAAACTGGTTTAAAAAACTGAATGTTAGTTGTTTCTATTAAGCCTCCAGATTGATCTGAAGATCGTTCTTGCTTTTTCAGTTTTTCAGAAAAATCTGTTTTTACTGTCAAATGTTCTTCCCTTTTGAAGATTCTCCTATTCTTGTTTTTGTTATCCCTTTTTTTAAAGTAACATGCAAATTCTAAATGTCCAATTTTGTCACAATATGAGCATTTGATTTTGCATTTTTCTTCTCTTAGTTCAGGAACAAAGAAAGTTTCATACATTTTGGTTTTTTGAGTTTTGTCAAAACCGAGCCCAGCTTTATCAAAAATCCCTACTTGAGATCCCATGATTTTCTGAAATGTCTCAGTTGCCTTAATAAAATTTTTCAAATCATTTTTAAGAGTTTCAACTTCAGCCTTGAGAAGATCGTTCTTCGTTTGAGGTGAAGATTGATCTTGGTTTTCTGGTTTTTCAAATTCAAGATTTTTGAGCTGAGATTCTTTCAGATTTTGAATGATCTCTTTAAGTTTATCATTCATAGCCTGAATTTTCTCTTTCTCTTCTTTTTCTTTGTGAAATCTTTCTTTAAAAGAACTACATTTTTGAATGAGAAAGTTTGAATCATTTAATAAATTATCAAATTCGATTTCCATTTGTTTGCATATAAGACATGGTTCAGAATTTACCTCTGTTTCTTCAATATCTGCCATTAAAGACAGATTGGCTTCTTCAGGTTCATCTGTTTCTGATTCATCAGATTCATCCCTGGTTGCCATCATTGACTTTTTTTTTAAAGGAAATTTCTTTGGCACCTTTTTGTTTAATGGACATTCAGTTTTGTAATGTCCTTGTTTGTTGCAGCCAAAACAAATGATTTTGCTTTTATCTATTTCAGTTTTGAGTTCCTTTATATCTGGAAATCCCTTTTTGATTTGATCCCTTCTTATCAACATTCTTTGTATCTTTCTTGTAAGAAGAACTATCTCTTTATCAACATCTTCTTGTTCGATTTCTTCTGAGTCCTCATCTGTTTGTAATGGTGTACTTTCTTGAGATGCTTTCAAAGCTATTGCTTTGACCTTTTTGATTGGTTTGTCTTCTTGTAGCAGCACTTCATGTGCTCGTAATGTTCCAATTAGTTCCTCCAGTTCGAGTACGTCAAGATTCTTGGCCTGGCTTATGGCTGTCACCATTGGTCTCCATATTATTGGAAGACATCTCATGATCTTTCTGACTCTGTCTTGTACTGAGTATGCTTTCCCTAAAGAGCGCATTTCATTTACAATGGTTGTGAATCTTGAGTACATCTCATCAATGGTTTCTCCTTCATTCATTTCAAAGAGTTCAAACTTTCTTATGCCTATATCAATCCTTGTTTCTTTTACATGGCATGTTCCTTCGTGATGAGTTTGTAATGTGTCTCATACTTCTTTAGCAGTTTTGTATTCATCAACTCTTTCGCATTCTTCTCTGCTCAAAGCACACGATAAGAATAAATGAGCTTTAGAGTTTAGGAGTACCTTAGATTTTTCTTCTGATGTCCAATCTGCTACTCTTGGTACGAAATCTTCATCTGTAATGATGCGCCACATTCCTGTATCTTGAGATTTCAGAAACAACTGCATTTTTCTTTTCCAGAAATAGTAGTCTATGCTACCAAAGTAAGGTGGTCTATATGATGACCCTCCTTCAACAATGTACATATCTTTTGACATTTTTCTAGATCTTTTCTCTAACACTTGTTAGGTGTTGAACTTTTGAGACCGAGCTCTGATGCCAATTGAAGGTAAAAAAATATCAATTATAAGGAAGAGGAGTTTGAATTATAATTGCCCCTTTTAAAAATTCTGTTTTAAAAATAAGATCTCAATCCAAGATTGATTTTGGCAGTGATGAAGATCGATCTTGGTTTTGTTGAAACAGCAATATCAATTTTATCAATATAAAGTATGATTGTAAAGCATAAAATAAATAGAGATAGAGATAGAGAGATCACACAAGGATATATCCTGGTTCACCCAATCCGGGTTACGTCCAGTCCTCACAACCGTGAGATTTTTCACTAAGTGTTCAAACCAAGATCGTTCTTGGTTTTCATGGATCAATCTTGATCTTTACACAATTCCTACCCTTCTACCTAGAAAGGATTTCTTCAGTTCTACCTTACTATTT
>NC_021161.2:38247913-38250233 GCF_000331145.2 Cicer arietinum
AGTATGATCAAAAATATTGATCTTTTGCTTGGTGCTGATTGTTGTGTTTTGTTCTTCAACTTGCAGCTGTATTTATAGACTCCAAGAAGGCTTAGGACAACTCATGTGGCCGTTGGAAAAGGACCAGCTGTCATAAAAGAGTTGTTGGATAAATTCTGTCAAATACAAGATTGATCTGGTGCATCAAAAGATCGATCCAGGATTGATCTTTTGATTTGTGATGAACTAGCCTTGTACTTCTGTGATTTGTGTCAGTATGTCAGCCTTGAGTACATGTTTTTCTGTTACGTGTGCAGACTTTAGAATAGTTCAAATCAGTAGTATACTTTGCTACTTGTAGTCTTGTACTTGCATTTGCTTTTCAAGAGGAATGATCTTTGTGATATGCCTTTATTGAAGCATGCCTTTGATTCTTCAAATTCTGGAATATATATGACTTGGATGGATCTTTTGTTGATTATATGAGAGTATAGGATGAAAATTATTTCCAGGATTGATGTTTGTTTTCCAGAACTGCTTCAAGATCAATCTGCGTTTTCCAGAACTGCTTCAAGATCAATCTGCGTTTTCCAGAACTGCTTCAAGATCAATCTGCGTTTTCCAGAACTGCTTCAAGATCAATCTGCGTTTTCCAGAACTGCTTCAAGATCAATCTGCGTTTTCCAGAACTGCTTCAAGATCAATCTGCGTTTTCCAGAACTGCTTCAAGATCAATCTGCGTTTTCCAGAACTGCTTCAAGATCAATCTGCGTTTTCCAGAACTGCTTCAAGATCAATCTGCGTTTTCCAGAACTGCTTCAAGATCAATCTGCGTTTTCCAGAACTGCTTCAAGATCAATCTGCGTTTTCCAGAACTGCTTCAAGATCATTCTGCGTTTTCCAGAATTGCTTTCTTTGATCTGATTTGTGATGTTTGATTCCTATCTTGTTTTAACACACTCAAAAACACATGTTAAATATCAAAACACTTAGAATCATAATTAGAATTCTTAATTAACTTTTTGTTTGTTTTCATCAAAACATTAAATTGAGATTTTGTCTCAACACGTATTTTATGATTATTTTTAATAAATTTTTGTCTTTTATTTCAAATAGAATATATATTTTTATTTTATAAAATTTTACTAAAAAAAATTGATTGACATAAATTGAAAGTAATTTTAAATGGATTGACATTAATGAGTAATTGAATTAGAAACGTATAAAATCATTACTCACCATAAGTGGAATAATATAATTGTAAGGAGGATTAGATAAATAGCATTTATGTCGATATTTATGAGTGATTATGTGGTTTTTTTCATTGAATTTAATGATTAATAATATAAATTATTACAACTCGTAAATGACTAATAATACTATAAAATAATTTATAAATTTATTATAAAATAACTTATAAAATAATTTGATAATAATATAAATTATAAATTATAAATTATTATCAAATTGTAAAATAATTTATAAATTATAAATTTATGATAATTTATAATTTTATAATTTTATAAGTTTTATAAGTAATTACAACTGGTAAATGACTAATAATACTATAAAATAATTTATAAATTTATTATAAAATAACTTATAAAATAATTTGTTAATAATATAAATTATAAATTATTATCAAATTGTAAAATAATTTATAAATTTATTATAAATAATTGTAAAATTATTAATTAATAATAAGTTATCATACGAATTTTACAAAATATTTTAAAAATTAAATTAGATGATTGTGATAAACATGATTTTTCTTCATTTTAATTTTCCTAATCATCTTCAATTATTACAAATATTATAAGATAACTATATTTATAATACATAAATGTTACTTATAAATTTATAAATTAACATTAAGATATAGTAAAAATGTATTTCAATTGTAAGATCCATCAAAGATATTTGAAGAAAGTTTAGTTATTCATTAATATATAATAAATAAAATAAATAATATAAGTATTCATCAAATTAAGAGTAAAAAGTAAAACCTAAAAAGAATTTTTACAACAAAAACTTGAAATATTGTACTCCAACTTCAAACACCTCATTTTGATTTGTGATATGTGCGGTTCTCTCTTATATGATCATTAAAAGATCCTATTTTTATGCCTCTAAAGTTCCTAATTTTATTCCTTTAACTAACTAACATTCAGTTTCATTTTATCTCATGAACTCGAAGGATTTGGTTTGGGAAATTCTCGCATACTGATAACAACTATATATATATATATAAAAGAACCAAAACTTTGTATTTTACAAACCAGTTCCTATTTTGTATTTTTCACCCTTTATAAGGTTATATATATATATATATATATATATA
>NC_021161.2:38250247-38263741 GCF_000331145.2 Cicer arietinum
TATATATATATTAATATTATAACAAGTGTAATTTTTATTGTTTTTAGTTTTATTTATCTTTAATTTTAGATAATTTAAAAAATTATTTGATATATTTTGTTGATTTTAGTTCTTGAATTTAATGATATATTTATATTCTTATTTCCTTGATTATGTAGATATTTTTCGTAGTTTTGCTTGTTTCTTTGTTTTAGTGCATGACTGAATTTTTGTGAGAAATCAATATGATCTATATGAACCATTTCATCCATATATGGAGTTGTAGATGTCGGATTGGAGTCAAACTAAGTGCAAATGAAATTTAGGAATCATAGCTACAACTTTCATGAAGACACTAGAACCACATTCGAACTCAAAAGAGGATAAAACTGCAGTAAACGCCAGACAACATATATTGTGCGCCTGAAGTGCAAATGCTTGCGTCTGAGGCGCATGGCACATTGTAGAATGCATAAAAATGTGTTTTTCTAACTTTCTATGTATCTTTTTTTTTTTTGCTATTTTGAAGTTTGGAGACTTGTGCCCTAGCAGAGAAACTCAGAGGCGGCTGGTTCTAACACCATTGAAGGAGTTTTATCAAGAATTATTCATAAATCGTTCTTGTAATTCTTCTTTGATTTCTATCTTTTGTATCTCTGTCATGAGTAACTAAGTCCTATTTGTTATGGATGAGTGAAACGGTTTGAAACCTTTATTTGTATGATTTGACTTCCAGTTATATGAATAAGTTTATTGAATCATTTTTCTCATCTCTTTTCTTAATGTTTTTTACTGCTCGATCAACTTTAAACTATTTTACGATTCGTCTTTTAAAATGGAAGTGGACTTTATGAATGTTTGAGATGAGAAATTTATGATATTGTAGTATAAGGATATATGCAGGTCATGAAACCCAGTAAATTAGTTGCAGAGGCAATAGTTTAATAAAATAATTCTTGTACTGTAAAGTTTAATTCTAATCTTAAATATACTAAGAAATTAGTGGTTACTTTGGAATTAAAGGTTATGTCACTAAGACATTAGTGCAATAATAATAAAGAGAATTCGGTAATAATTCAATACAGGAATTTATTAAGTAAGATCAAGTTAGAAACCATTGTTAGATTTGAAGCGAAATTATCCCTGACATTTTTCTTATTATAAAAGTTCAATTCTATTACTCTTGTTATTTTCAAATATAATTTCAATCAATTCAAAAACTTTTGTTCGATTTTAGTAATTAAACATAATTCAATAGTAAACGCAATTCTTTGAGTTTGACACTCGGTACTACTATTTTAATTTTTATTTGCAACAATTGAGTATACATGCTGAAACGCTATCAATGTGGAACCAATATATGACTCGTACCACAAACATATTTTATTTGGTTAGATATATTGTTTCTATGTTATATTTTAATCTAGCATTAGCAACTATAATTAATGAATTATTAGTTAATAATATCAATAGCGTTTCTTTTAATGAATAATACATGAATAATTATTACTAAGTCACAAATACTTATATAACTATAGTAGATAGTTAATCACATAGACTAATTTAGCTTTATATAAATTGCACACTTAAAGCAACTAGTTAGTGTAGAAATATATTTTCCTTTGTAAACATCAAAGTACTAATAGTAGATATTTGTATTTGAACCAATGTGGTTCTTACACTATTGGGTCACTTGATGTGAGTCCCTCCGGGATTTCATTAGGGGAGACTTCAACCTGTAGAGTTTATCTTTTTAATTGTTTTTGTTGATTTTCAAAATGGATTTGGTTTATGCAAAAAATTCTAAATTTTTTAGGAGTAACTCTTTATATTGTTCTAAATATTTAAACAAAAAATTATTAAAAAATTAATTTAAATATGTGTTTGATCTCTGTAAATATATTGTTTTTTAGTTTTAATTTCTATAAATATTTTTGTTTAAATTCAGACCTTGTAAAATTAAAAAATATCATATTTAGTCTTTAACGGCATCTTCTGTTACAAAAATGCTGACGTGGAAAACAGAGTCATAGTTGGCATATATGAGTTGGCATTTGTTTAATTATATGACATTAATGACTCATTTATTGACATATTTAATAAATTAATTAATTAAAAAAGTTCGAAATGAAATATTTTTGATCCTGTTATTCTATTTCTAGAAATCTTCTTCATTCAAAATGAAAAATCTTCTTCCTCCTTCTCCCCCAACAATATCAACTCCATTATCTCTTCCTCCTTCTCCATTAGTTCCTCTTCTCCCCTCTTAGTTGCAGCAAAAACGTCTCTGAAAACAAGAATTTAACGGACCTCATTATCCTTAACAATATTGACGAGTGTTATGATTGGCTTGAAAAAGAATTGGATGAAAACGGTCTATTTGCAAATGATTTGGTCTCAGGAGAAGATGGTTTGACTTGGAAACTTGTTGGTGATGCAGTTGGGGTGAACGAACCATCCAGACTTACTAGGCACCAATCAAAATTCGGTGCAACTATGGCTAATGGAGATGAGGAGGTGGAAGAATAAGATTTTGAATCAAGTGTTGAATAAGATAATATTGATGTGGTTGAATAAGATTTTGAATCAAGTGGTGAATAAGATAATATTGATGTAGTTGAATAATTTTGCATGATTTTGATTGTTTTTTTAATTTCAGTAGAACTTGATTACATTAGATCTTGATTTTGATATTACATTTTTTGTTATAAAATATGAAGTGCTATAATTATCTATTTTAATATTTTTGTCTACTATTTGTATTTTATATTTAATTTATTACTGTTTTTTGGTTTCACAATAGCAATCATCCTACTGTCCACGATCCTAGTATGGCGCCACGGACAGCATAGCTACAAATTATATTTGGAGAGAGCTTGCAGCAGGGCCTGAGATTTGTAAATATTTTCGAATAGGAAAATTATTAGAGTTTATAAATATGACGTTTGTTTTTTTAGCAGTAACTTTTGAATTGCCAATATTGTTAATTAAGAAATAAAACAGTAAAAAATATTAAACACTTTCACAACTTTGAAAGCTGCTAAACAAGTAAAAAGTTGAAAAATTGGACATGTGGCATTGGGTTCGCCCTGATTCTAAAGTATCTCTTGTAACAATGCTTCCTTAGATTATAAATGCTCTTTCAATCAGATTTATTTTATTTTTGTAAATCAATCACAATCTTTTGTTTATATCCATTTAAAAGAGAATAATAAGGTGGTTCAATATACGATAAGTATTATAATATCTCCTCGTTTAAGAGTTATAATTTAAAGATAATTTTATTTGTATTTGTATTTGAAACAAAATTGGTGTAACCTGTCTTGAGAGTGGCAACAAACTGTAAAAAAAGTAGTTTAGAGAGGTAGAATTAGCAAAGTTTCTTAAAGACATAAATTGGCCACAGCTACCTCGTGTATTCTATTTTTTTTTAATTTGATCTTATAAAAAACTTTGTATTTATCAAATGTTCTAATAAGCTATAGCTACCGACCGGACTATACTTAGGAGACTTTTCTTGTTTATTTTTATAAATAATTTTAAAATAAAAAAAAATAATTAATTTTTTATTAAAATATCTTTAATTAAATTCAATTTTGATGATTTTGAATAAAGAACCACAGCAATTTTTAACTACATAACAATACCCATTAATATAATATTTTTAATAAAAAATTAATTAAGCAAAGAAAGGAAAAAAAGGTATATGCAAAGGACCATATACAATAGAAACCAAAATTGAAGAATAAACAGCAAACAAATAATGCTTTACTTGCCTTTTCTTTTAAGAGTGATAAACAAATTGTCTTTAGACAGTATAATATAATTATAGAAAATGCTAAGACACTCGTTAAGAAACTAAATAAAGAAATATATATTATCTTAAAAATAGTGTTATTAATTGCACTTGTTAAAAAACCAAATATATACATCTTCCAAACTCCACAAAAAATCCAATTTCCAATTAAAATGCTACATTTCAACAGAAGAATGTGTGCTTCTTACAAAGAAATTCAACCATCTTTCTTCCAAACCACTATAGAAAACTCTCCCCCTTTTGCCCCACCTTTGCCATTGTCAAGTACAAAGGACAATCAGTTTCTTCATTTCAAACTGTAACAATAATGTCTAAAAAGATTAGAGCAAATTAGAACTCATGATGAAATAGTAACTTTGGTGTTTCTAGCACACATAAAATCAAATATGTACAAAAATACCATTGATATGTATAACTTGTAATTAGTCCCCACTCTTAAGTCAGCATCGACTCCCTCAACTACTCTGCAAGTTTGATGGAGAGTCTACAACATTTGAGCATGCTTAAGATTCATCTATCCGAGTTCCGCTCTTGGAAAGAAGAAGGTCTCTCATTTCTCGGTAACTCCTGAGCTCTTCGAGCGCGTCAGTTGTCTTTCGAGGCATGAAGAATCCAGAGGCAGTGGCAACTCCTCCATCGAGCTCGGCCTTCAAGGAATGCGATGAATAACAGCTAGAATCTTGGCGCAATGGAGCTGCCCCATCCCCTCTAATTTGTTTCTAAAAGAAGTCAATCTATGAAGCACGGACACAGGCATGAACATCAAACACGAGACTGACACATAGATGTTAGTAATAATTTGAGAAAATAGAAGTGGTTGAATGTAACTATAAATGTATATATTGGTGAAGTGTCGGTGTGAGACACCGGACATACATTTAATCCTTATCAGTATAGTAAAAAAGTGTTAGTGATACGTAGAAGCCAATAAATAACTATCCCACAAAAGACAACATCTGTTTCTCTTCAAAATCAGATAGTATTAAAAAATCTAGTATGTAATACCTATAGTATGTAATACCTATATTTGAGGAGATACTAAAATACAAATCATGAACATTTTGAGGACCATCTAGATATGCATTTCAAAATCAAACAGAAATTAAATGAGAATAGTATGGTAATGTAGCATTTCCAAACATCTAACAAAGCTTATATTAAGCAGCATTGTTTGTGTGTACATTCTAATACAATACCTTCATCTGATTATTACATACTAATCATATAAGTATCATTAAGGTTATGTTTAGATAAACAACTTAATTAAACACTGACGTTTATCATATAAGTAGAGGATGCCAAGTACAAACATTAACAGGAGAGTCACTCAACTCCACCCAAGTCCTAATTGCAAATGAAAAAGCTAAGGCAACTGAGGTCCGAGAGACGAGACGGGCAGTCAGAAGTTAACAAACCATGTATTAGTGTCTAGGTTAATTTTAATATTGCTTTAGTACTTGATAAGTAAAAAAGCATGCCCATGATTCTAAAAGCAACTTAGGAAAATAGTATGTCAGAGAGGAACACTGCCCCATCCCCTCTAATTTGTTTCTAAAAGAAGTCAATCTATGAAGCACGGACACAGGCATGAACATCAAACACGAGACTGACACATAGATGTTAGTAATAATTTGAGAAAATAGAAGTGGTTGAATGTAACTATAAATGTATATATTGGTGAAGTGTCGGTGTGAGACACCGGACATACATTTAATCCTTATCAGTATAGTAAAAAAGTGTTAGTGATACGTAGAAGCCAATAAATAACTATCCCACAAAAGACAACATCTGTTTCTCTTCAAAATCAGATAGTATTAAAAAATCTAGTATGTAATACCTATATTTGAGGAGATAGAAGACAACAACCCTGTCATGCCAGAAGATCCAAATTCTATCCATAAGAAGATAATTAATAGTTTTCAATCAGAACCAATGGATCAACAAGCAGAGAAGGGACATCCATCATGGGAACAATATAGATATCACTGACTACTAGTGAGTATTGACAAACTCTATAACCATAACTAAACTTAATAGAGCATAAATTGAAGATTTATGGGGCATTTGTGTAAACAACTTAATTGAGCGCTTACCATACAACAGTTAACATATAAGATATTTCCATATTCGAAGAGGAAATGAGGGCAAACTCTACATATGCTCTATATAAGTTGTTCTATAAGCTATCTTGAAGAGCTTATATAAATAAGCTGAAAACATCTTGTGAGCACATCATCAACTATTTCTTTCAACACTTAAACAAGTACATTTATAAGATAAGTCTTTATAAGCTCTTGTATATGTTCCTTTAGTGAGTGGCAAATGGCAATGACAAACTTGGCTTTTAGGGATGAATCATTGTGCCATAAAATAATTTTTATTGTTAGAATATATGGAAAAAAAAATATTGCATAATATCTTCAATTGTATGATTGTATCATTTTAGAGTAATTTAGAATGTCTTAGATCACTCAAAGGATTGGTTTCCATATTTCTTTCTCTTTCATGATTTGTTTCCTTATATTAGGGTCAAGAGTCTAGTGCCAGTATAAATATGGGATAGTACTTTGTCTTTTGTAACATCACATGCACACATCATCTCATATTAAGTAAATAACACCTAGGAAGTACATCTATAAAGTCCTACAAAACCAAATCCACAATATCAAATAATCTCTAAGTCTTATAGATTCCCATTGGCATTCTTAGCATATAGTTTCCTTTCTCCTTTGGAAGGAATATGTCTAGAACCTTGTCAGTGTTCAAAAACATCTATCCAGAAAAGGCAGATTTAGACCTTGATTCATTTTTTTACTATTCCAACCATGCAAGCAGATTAAACTAACTTCAAATTCAGCACAAGTAACACTTCCAATATTATCATTTATTATCCAGCACCACTGGTTTTAAGAACTATAATTCATTAAAAGGGGTAAAGATGGAATGGAATTATCATTGAATAAGGAGGCTCTTCAAAAAAATTTAAAATATAATTAAGGAAGACGATGACTTTAGTTGTGAATGATGAAATCTATCGAAGTACCTCGACAGAACATCTGGAACATCATCGACATCAAAAGGACACGAAAAGTCACCATCGTCCAAGTCATCCTGAAAAGATAATCTACTCGAGGTTCTCGAAAATCCAACACGTGGTGAGTCACTAGAAGATAACAATCCTGAGAACCGCCCTGAATCATCCTTGCTATCTTTGACAATCTGTGAAGCAAATAAAAGGCTTATCAAAATCAAACAGATAAAAAACAAATTTGATTTAAACTTAAGGAGTAGAAATGAAGGATCAAGGTTACCTTTTGACCAGTCTTTAGAGATTCTATTTTCCTGAATGACCTGATTCCAGATGGAGACTCGTGCGATGATGTATCATACCTTCTTGGAGATAAAGGGGGAAGAGAATTTCTATTAGGATCTGAGAAATTAGGAGAAAGGTTTCTAGAGCTTTTGGCCATTATTGGATGAGGTATAGTCACAGGTGCTGTTTCAGAGCGCATTCGGGTAAGCATTGGATTAGCATTATGTATGTATGTAGGTGGTGATGGAGATGGTGAGGATGAGAATGGAGGAGAAAGTTGATGCTCATCATAACTTGTAGACCTTTGCCGACTCTGTATTCGAATGTTATGATATCTGACATTGAAATTATCAGTAGATGGAGATGGAAAGTCATATGGCTTAAGAGAACCACGACGCACCGGAGGGGATCCAACATACTGATGGTTCTGTACAAAAGGTGCTGCTTTATGAAAGCCAGGCGTCCAGCTATGAGGACGTTCGAGTGACGCAGAAGAGGGAGGTGTTGTCCCTCTCTGCTGAAAGGAAATAGCGCAAACACCCTTTTCTGAAGCAGGGAAATACCTCAAAGGGTCTGTATTGGGGCTACCAACATAATCAGTTATTATCTTTGTTGGCAATGATGTTGAACACTCAAGGTTTAAATCTGATAATGTAGTACGGTAAGTCACCGATAAGCTAAGGCGGCCTGGAAGCGCGTCAATGGGAGTGAAAATATATTCTCCCATCATAGCAGCTTCTTCCCTAGAAAATGGATCACTAAAGGAAGAGACCTTGTAAACAATATCAAAATTACAAGAATGATTTGATGTACTAAGCTGCCTAAATATCTTATGAGTTGGGAGAAGCCTCATTTGAGAATAAAGCGAACGAAACAGTATAATCGACTTCTGGTAAGTTTTCTTGTAAGAGCTAGCAGTGTCGCCGGTTTGAAGAGCCATTACTCTTGGACATTCATACTGAACAATCCATCTCTCTATAACTGTCTCAACAGAACAACCATTCTCTTCATGAACAAGTATAATGTCAACTATCATTGGATCCATCAAATTTCTGTGCCAGAAGTTCAAATTCTCAAGAGCAGAGGGTCGATCACCTAAGGCGAAATTGAACCATTTGTCACTCTTCCTCGCTCGAGAACCCGTTGAGAGTTCGCCGCTTCTATCGTGTTGACGTAACAATGGTACCCTTGAGTCCAAAATGATGTGTAAACACTTCAAAAGAAATTGATAAACAATTTGTTCCAATTTTCCCAATTCAGGCTGCATATTATTCTGAAAATCCATCCTACCTTATGAAAAATTAAAAAAACTAATCCCTAATTTATCAATCAATCTCCTCCTCCAACAAAGAACACTACTTTTTCAAACTAGTATATATCTATCAAATTCAAATAACAAATTCCAAAAACACATGAGATAAAGAACAAATCTATATACAGCTCAAAGTAACTAACACCTCAGTGATCATCACCAATCAATATGAACACAGCAACCAGCATCAAGCACAACAAGAACCACGGATCACTCTGATAAAGCAAAAAAAACAAAATCATTAAACATGTTCAAAGAACAATATTCCAACATCACCAAAAACCAATTTCCAACTACAAAAAAAACCACCATTAAAACATGTTTAGAGAGCAAAATTCCAACTACAATGCAGATTTAAACATGCCCATGAAATAAAAATCAAATGGGCACATAGATCAAATGGGATTTTCAAGTAATCCTCAAAAAAAAAACTGATTCAATTATTTTTTTTTCAAAAAAAGAATTATCATCATTGGGATCCGAGAAAAAGAACGAATTTTTTTCACATGGGTAGTGACAAAGAATGAGTAGAAAGATGAAAAGGGAAGAACTTACGTAATAGAAGAATCGAAGATGAAAAAAAGGTGATGGGTATGTAAGAATGATTAGAAGCCATAGTTGAAGGCAATAAGAAGAAAAAGAAACGAAAGGTTGCGTAGAAAGAAACAGTGCCGTGGCGTTCTTTCTTTTTAACTACAAATTACATTATTGATGATGATGTAGTTAAATTTAATAAACTACAAATATTATAAACTATACACTATATACTAGTAGAAGTATATTTTAATTGATGGTGTTTGTGAAAGAGAAAATGTTAGTGGTGGTTAAAGGTTTATGAATTGTTATCATGTTGAGAAATGCAGAAACAATTATGTAGGGAAGGGTTTTCTTTTTCTTTTTTTTTTTTCCTTCAGGTTTGTTCTGTTCACTCTCTGCCAAATTTATCAACAATGCTCTACGATTGGTGTTTTTCGTTTTTCTTTCTGTTTTTATTAATATATATTTAAATATTTATAATATTTAAATTAATAAAAAATAGGTAGTTGGTGAAGTGATTGTATTTTGTACGCTGATGTTGAATTTGAATATGTGATAAAGATTCCTTAATATTAATATATTTTATTTTGTAGAAAACTGATAATTATTAGAATACAAATTTAAAATATCTAAAATTGAAAATAATTAATGTGTGATTAAATTTATTATATTAATTTAATAGTATAATACTGAAAAATATTAAATGTGATAAAATTAAAGTATCTTAAATACTCGTGAATTTGAATTTATATAATTGACCGAGTCAAAGTAATTGATTGAATATTATGAAGCTCAAATACTTTGAAATTAGAGACGTTCGTAATACGAATTTGATAGCAATACTTATAGATATTCGCGGATATATATCGTAGAAGTATCAATTTTACTTTTTTAGATTAATTTATTTGATATTCTTGAGATAGTTTTTGGATAACTATATATATGTATCTTATGAAAGTCAATGAAATAAAAACTACTAGATAAATTATTTCGAATATCAATGATCAACTTCAAGATTCAAGATGGTGTTGGAATTTTTGAGTTAGAAAAATTATCTCGAAGAGACGAAGAAAAATATTTTTGAATTATTAGCTATTGTATAATGCCAATATTTATGTTAAAAATTTTTAATAATTATTTTATAGGTATTGTAACACATGAATTAAAATATACTACAAAAATTAAAACTCTTAAAAGTTATATATTTTACTTGTACATAATTTTTTTAACAAATTTTTTGTTAACGTAATTAAGCGATATCATATCTTAAATATCAAAATTTCACATGTATAGTATCACACTCGTAATATGTATTTGGGCTTTATAGGTTGAATATATAACATATAGAAATTAATTTATCAATTTAAATCAAACGAACACTGCAATAATATAAAAAATAAAATAACGTTGCACTAAGATAACAAACAAAATAATATCATACTCAAACGACGAAAACACAAACAAAACACAAATAAAAATTAAATATATATATATATATATATAAATTACTAAATTAAATAAAACGTTTAAAAACAGATGATTTAAATAAAAAAAAACACCAAATCACCCTCTAATTTTTTTAACCAAGAGTGGCTGCACCACCAAAGAAGTATTGCTCTAAGGATCATTTAATATATATATATATATATCACATACCAATATTATATAGATATGAGTGGAACTAAACTTACATTCCAGCCATATCGATAAAAAAATATATAATTAAAAATGATTTCATCAAAGGTAATCCATGGATCAGTCAAGTTTATCAATAAAAATTAATCATTGATAAAATCAATCACATTAATAACATGGTTAAAAAAATCACATTGTAAATTTGTGATATCAATTTTATTAAATTAGTTTTTTTAAGATATATATCACGTAAAACTATAAAGACTAGTAATTAATGTATTAAGATTCATTTAAAAATTAATCTCTCTGTACATATATATATTTTCATATTCATCCGTCAAAAACCAACCACTAACTATATATAGTTAAGAGATCCAACTATATATCACTTATGTTAGATCATGTATGATATATTAGTTTTTAAAGTATAACACTTATATCAGATTGTGTCTAATATATTAGTTTTTAAAGTATATGTATAATTATTTGAATTTAAAAGACATGCAATGCATCCTATTGATTTTATAAATCTATTTTAAAATTGATTTTGCGAAGTGGTAAAATAATTTATTTCATGTCAATTCAAAATGAAATTGCATCAATTGTGCATGTCTTTGTAAATATAAATAAGCTTACATGTAATTTTCATCTATATTTTAAGTTGTTGATTTAAAATTTTGAACTCTTTTCTAAATTTGGAAAATGTAGTTCGCAATTTTTTTTTAAAAAAAAAATTCTATCACTTAGTTTTAAACTTTTGTGTTGAGTAATGAGTTGACGAGACATTGGATCACATGTCATTATATTTTTCTATTAAGGAAATTTTTTTTAAAAGGTTTCACATGTTTTTTCATTTTATTTTTTTAAACAATACTTTAATGATACGAAAAAACATGATTTAATTCGTATATGTATTGTCACTTCACCATGTGACCCGATAACTCATTTTACAACTGGACACATATATACAAATAAATCTCAAATTCAATATTGGACAACAATCTTTGAAATTTTGAAAACAAGGGACTTTATTTCAATACTAATGAAATATTATAATAGAATGTTTGTTCTGTTGTTCATGAATACCACACACGAGCCTAACATTTTGTTTGAAAAGACATATTTGACTATAGAGAATTTTAGTACATTTTAATGTTTAACAAGATGTAATTTGTACGTTGTGCGGCTGAACTTGAATATATTTGTCAGTCCAAATAAGTAACAAATTTTAAAAATAACTATAACATTTATTATTAGGTGTATTGTGTGGTTGCATATTTTTATTTTGTTGAAATATAAAGTGATATGTACTTAGTTTTTTAAATATAATATTCATTATTTTTCATGTATAAAGCGCATATACTATATACTATTTATTTAGTAAAGTAAGTAGGAACTTGACTCAAATAGTAACCAAAAAAGTTTTTGTTGAACACATTATTTTTATTTTGTACCTAAATAAAATGAAATATGTATTTAATGTAAGATTTATGGGTCACATATGTAATTAATTAATAAAGTGTGTTAGGGTCATTATATAATTAGCCAATAAACTAGGGGTCAAATAATATATAATAGTTTATGGCTAAAGAGCATAATAGTTATGAAAATTAATAGTGTAGATACCAGGCAGTTTCTAATTTAATGAGGGGCTGAATTGGAAATACTGCAATTTGGGATATAACTAATAATAGTTATATATAGGGGTAATGGTCCCCAAGGCAAACACAACAAGACTATTCAGTTTCAAAACCCTAAAGGAGAAAACTCTCTGGTTCTCTCTATCCCCATCAAGAGAGCAAGGTCTTCAGGGTGTTTTGCTGAGGAAGATCACCCAACCCATTGGCTCTATCATCATCATCCCAGGATTTCATTAATGGCAATTCCCACAGGTACGCTTCCGCCTTTGGCTATTCATCATGTAATTGACATGGATTGTTGAGCACAACGTTATTAAGGTTTTTCCAACAATTGGTATGATTGGAACAATTAATGAATTGTGAATAATGCCATAAAATTCTGCCATATTTGAATAATGCTCTGTTTTTTTGGGTCCATTACATGAAAGTTAGAGATGGTAAAGGATTTTCTCTTGAAGAATTGAATGTAAAATGGCTGAGTATCTCACTATATAGAATTAGAATCTGGTGTTCAATTTGTTTTTTTTTTTATGTTTTCGTTTTGTTGCACATAGAATGAATCGACGCGGTCATAGTCTTTCTGTTTTCTGTACTTCTGCGACACGTTATATATCAATACATGTAATTGTATTAGCAAAATCCCCTTATAATTCCAGTACATAAAATATGTCAAGTGGACCACCCAGTCCATGGAGTGGTTTTGCAGTCTTACCCACATAATGGGCTAGCCAATTTAACGGCAAATTTGTTTCTCAAGTCCCGTGGGCTGACCATGATTTGTATGGCATTGTGAGAACCCTGACCCTCTAGCCTTTGAATAATGCCGTGAATAATGCTGAACAATTGGATTACCTTAGAGTATATGTATAATTATTTGAATTTAAAAGACATGCAATGCATCCTATTGATTTTATAAACCTATTTTAAAATTGATTTTGCGAAGTGGTAAAATAATTTATTTCATGTCAATTCAAAATGAAATTGCATCAATTGTGCATGTCTTTGTAAATATAAATAAGCTTACATGTAATTTTCATCTATATTTTAAGTTGTTGATTTAAAATTTTGAACTCTTTTCTAAATTTGGAAAATGTAGTTCGCAATTTTTTTTAAAAAAAAAAATTCTATCACTTAGTTTTAAACTTTTGTGTTGAGTAATGAGTTGATGAGACATTGGATCACATGTCATTATATTTTTCTATTAAGGAAATTTTTTTTCAAAGGTTTCACATGTTTTTTCATTTTATTTTTTTAAACAATA
>NC_021161.2:38264241-38294899 GCF_000331145.2 Cicer arietinum
ATGTTTAATTCATGATGAAATTCGGTTATTGTCTTTGTTTTAGGATTCAATTTGGGAATTTTGCCATATTTGAATAATGATCCGGATTTTAGGGTGAATAGAATAATGCCATATTTGTATAATGATCTGGATTTTAGGGTGAATAAAATTCTGCCATATTTGAATAATGATCTGGATTTTCTATAATTCTGCCATGAACAAAGACATAAATAGAATAATGATCTGCCATAATTCTGCCATATTTATTTTGCTGTTTTTGAAAGACATGAATAGAATAATGCCATATTTATTCTGCCATATAGAATAATGAAGATTTAATTGAATTCCCACAGGATCCATTGGATTACCTTTGGGGCTTAGTTTGAATAATGCTAATCGGATAATGCCGTGAATAATGTCGTGGATCCATTTGAATAATGCCGTGAATAATGCTGAACATTTGGATTACCTTAGTTTGAAGATTTAATAATTTTAAGCAACTTCCTTACGGGGCTTTTCGAAAATTTATTTTTTTTTATTTAGAAAAACATTATATTTTCATTTCTTATTTTAACTTTTGCTCACAAATCAGTCACCTTGTTTTTAGTTTTGTTTTCAAATATTTGTACACAACACAGTGAAAACAACTTTTCTGATTTAAATGTTTCCAGTACAAATCTATGAAAATAGAAAAGAGAGCAAAACCAAGGCTGACAGATTAGTGATTAAAGTTGAAAACAGAACATGATTTCTTGCAACAGAACTGTTTCCTTCCCTAATTTCTTGCATTCCTCCTAAACACATGTTTGGATTAATTGTCATATTGTTAACCCAAAAAAACTTTGCTAATTTAATCCAAATAACATTCACAATGTTTCACTCCTTCTCACAACTTGATAATAAATAGAAATACACAATTCTATATTTTCTAATTTGACAATAAATAGAAATTGTCCTTCGCAACTTGATATATTTGTTTGTAAAATTGCACATGTCATTATATTTTTCTATTATGGAAATTTTTTTTTAAAAGGTTTCACATGTTTTTTCATTTTAATTTTTTAAACAATACTTTAATGATACGAAAAAACATGATTTAATTCGTATATGTATTGTCACTTCACCATGTGACCCAATAACTCATTTTACAACTGGACACATCTATACAAATAAATCTCAAATTCAATATTGGACAACAATCTTTGAAATTTTGAAAACAAGGGACTTTATTTCAATACTAATGAAATATTATAATAGAATGTTTGTTCTGTTGTTCATGAATACCACACACGAGCCTAACATTTTATTTGAAAAGACATATTTGACTATAGAGAATTTTAGTACATTTTAATGTTTAACAAGATGTAATTTGTACGTTGTGCGGCTGAACTTGAATATATTTGTCAGTCCAAATAAATAACAAATTTTAAAAATAACTATAACATTTATTATTAGGTGTATTGTGTGGTTGCATATTTTTATTTTGTTGAAATATAAAGTGATATGTACTTAGTTTTTTAAATATAATATTCATTATTTTTCATGTATAAAACGCATATACTATATACTATTTATTTAGTAAAGTAAGTAAGAACTTGACTCAAATAGTAACCAAAAAAGTTTTTGTTGAACACATTATTTTTATTTTGTACCTAAATAAAATGAAATATGTATTTAAGAGTAATAAACATGGAGTTTTTAATTCATTTTTTTTCTAATGCAAAAAAATAAATAAAATTATAATCTTTATTTAAGGTGAGTTGAAACACATTGATAATAAATCTAGATTACTTATCAAAAACTAGAAAAATAAAATTATACATTCAAACAAAAACAAAACTGAATATATAAAATTATATTAATCGCTACTCAAGAATATAAGAAATGATACAAATAATTTATTATAGATTACAACAAAGAGTTCTTATACCACAACTGAATCAAGACTTATTCATTCTACAAACTTCAAATATATTAAACAATAAAAATAGGAAATTGAGAATTTTCAAACCAAAACATACCATAATAATACATCCACTCCGATATCAAACAACAACATAGAAGATATAAATAACAAATTACCACTACCATCGTGGAAATCTTTGAATTGATAAAAGTATTGTCAAGATTGTGCCTAATTTATTAGTCTCACTGCTTCTAACTCTTCTGAATGAGTATTTTCTTTTTTGTCCATTACTCATTCAGATTGCTACCATTGCCCTAAACCCTTCATTTCTACAACTATACTTGAAGTTGATAGTTTACAGATTACTATACTTGAAGGTGAGTTGAAACACATTGATAATAAATCTAGATTACTTATCAAAAAATAGAAAAACAAAATTATACATTCAAACAAAAACAAAATTGAATATATAAAATTATATTAATCGCTACTCAAGAATATAAGAAATGATACAAATAGTTTATTATAGATTACAACAAAGAGTTCTTATACAACAACTGAATCAAGTCTTATTCATTCTACAAACTTCAAATATATTAAACAATAAAAATAGGAAATTGAGACTTTTCAAACCAAAACATACCATAACAATACATCCACTCTGATATCAGACAACAACATAGAAGATATAAATAACAAATTACCACTACCATCGTGGGAATCTTTGAATTGATAAAAGTATTGCCAAGATTGTGCCTAATTTATTAGTCTCGCGGCTTCTAACTCTTCTGAATGAGTATTTTCTTTTTTGTCCATTACTCATTCGGATTGCTACCATTGCCCTAAACCCTTCATTTCTACAACTATACTTGAAGTTGGTAGTTTACAAATTCACTCATTTCGCCTCTATTTGTACCATAAATCATAGGAGTTTAAACTTTGTAACTTATGACATGGTATGATCTCCTACTTTGATTTTTAGGTTAGGGATACTTCATTTTCTATTAACCTTACACTCTATATAAATCATAATTATGAGTGCTTAACCTTACTTGTTATTAACCTCCTATTCAATATAATATTTTCACTTTGCCACACATAACCCATTTGCTTCAAAAGTCCACCTCTAAATGCTTCTATGCACAAGCCTAAACTTACTAATGAAAGGCTCTCTCACTTTTTCAAATCCGATGTTACTGATATAATAACAATGCTTATCTCATCCTATTTTCCAAGTTTTTCTCTTATAGTTCTGCATATCACATGCAAAATATTAAGACGATCTGATGTAATATTTTGTGAAATGATACTTAGAACATATAACTAAAATAGAAATTTCCTAAATTTAACATTCTACCGACAATCCAATTGGATCGACATGCTCTAATACCAAAATGTAAGACTCATTACTAATTATCTAGACTTTGACAATTGAATCTATACACCTCAATAAAACAGAAACAAGTATAATGAATGATAATTATAATCACAAAACACAATTGAAAACTATATTCAAAATATAGTTTACAACTTGTTTTGGCAGATTCATAAATTAATATTACAATTTGAACTAATTTAAGTCTTTAACAAATTTTCATTAAATCATATAATTCAATACATCAAAATTTTAAAACTAACAAGTCTGTGTCAATCCTCTAGTGCTCAGTCCCTATCTTGGTTTCCTACAACTGTTAACATAAATATAATAGGTGAGATAAAAATATCTCAATGAGCTCTAAAAATAAATGTATGGGTAGTTTAAAAATATTTCTTTCATAAATATGCATAAAAACAAGAAACTATGATAAATCTCAACTTCAATTTTTTATAAAAGCTTAAATGAAATCATTCTTTTATTATGATTCTGAAAACTATACATGACCTCAAAATTTTTCCTTGAAACAAGGAAAATTCGCCCAATATCTTTATATGAGTCACCAAGATAATTAAGTTCTGATTGGTAAAAGTAGTTTGGTTAAACCCCAATCAGCGTCATGATTGTTCTCCTCTATTTGTTGTTACACGCCTAGAACAAATATGAATGTCCCACCATGAATAAGATTATGCATGATCTGATTAATGAGAATGTAATGCACTTGAGATGTTATGTATGCATTGTCTTGATAATATTAGTTTTGCAATGCATCATTACTCCGTAACATTTATAATAACTTAACAATATATTGAAAATCAAGTGGGAATTAAATCCTAAGCCCCTGATCATAAGCTGGAACTACAAGCAGGCTTAGCCAGAGACATAATTTCTGACTACCATTGTGGAGTAACAGATCAGAGGCATAATGGCCAGAGTCAAGCTTTGACTAGAGGCATCATGACCAGGTGCGCATGGGTCAGAGGCAATGTCATTGAAGGCAAACTTTGATCAAAGGCAACATAGCTAGAGTAAGAAGATACTTGTCCAGATGAAGAATCAGAGGATACATATTCAGATGAAAAATCAGAGGATACATATCCATATGAAGAACCAGATAGTACATGTCTAGAGGAAGAATTAGAGAATATGTGTCCATATGAAGAATTAGAGGCAGCTTGATCAAAAACAGCTTGATCAAACGAACATGGATTAGAGGCAGCATGACCAAAGGCAACATGATCATAAGAAAGACAAAAGGAAATAACAAAGGCAAAATAAAAGGAGAAAATTAGAAGCAAAGTAAAAGAAGAGAAATCAAATGGCAAAGTAGAAACATTTCAGTAGAGGCAAGAACATAAGTAATTTACCAAAAAACCATAAAATAACTAAAATAAGAAAAAATAGGAAAAACCGGAGGTAGAAATACTCAAAGTTGAGAAATTGCATCAGGGGCAATATGTCCAGAAACGTAGTTAATCAACAGAGGCAGAATAGAAAAGAATTATTAGGGGTAAAAATACTTAGGTTTTTGAACCAACAACTAGAGGCAAAAACCCCAAAATTACATAATGACACCCAAAACACATTTATATTCAGCGATAGAATTCAAATATTAAAGTACAATTCTTTACTTAAAATCCTGAGAGTTCCTAAATTTTTAACGCAACAATCATGCAAAAATGACATTTTAAAATATTTGGGTTCAATTTCAAAACACATATGCTAAAAATTCCATTTCCTCACACTTTAAGTTCTTCTAACCTATAATGCTCCCAAAACAGTTTTTGACAATAAGTAAAGAATTTCAGAGAATGAATTTCCAGAACCCTCATGCTAAAAGAAATTAATGTAACATAACTCATAATTTTTCTATGAAAGGTCTCCCATTCGATTTGAGTTGATTTGGAGTAGTTATCTATGTTCCTTGTTTTGGTGTTTCCTTTTGCTTGTTTTCTCCTCAATGTGATTGGAACGATTATTGAAAGTTGAGGGTTCAACCCGCGCATGTAATGGGTCATGGCTTGTCTTGTGAATTTAATTAAACTAATATTTTTGGAGATTTTGAAACAGAAAGAGAAATTGAGGATTTGAGAGAGACGATGAACAATGTCAATAGAGGGTTTCTCTGAAGTTCAGAACCTGAAAAAAAAAAAAATTAAGAGATTGAGAGTGTTATTTTCATTGGCTTTTTCCTTAGGAAGGAATAAATGAGGAAAAATGGAAGGAATTACCCTTATTGTCCTTTGAACACTTTTCATATTACCTCTTATTGTCCTAGTTATCGATTTTAGATTTTAAAATTTGCATATTGTTGTGTAATAATCAAATCAAAAGAGAATTTAACATAATTACTACTAATATCTTTTTTCTTTTATATATTAGGATTTTGTGATGGTCGGAAGATTCAATATTATTCACTTCTAATATTTTTAAGAGAATTAAGATTTTTGAATAATAAAATGTATGGTTCAGAATCGAGAACATTAAAAAATATAAAAAATAATAATAATATAAATTATATGCTGTTTTTAATTAATTGGAAAATGAAAAATAAAAACTTAAAATTAACGTCAGAAAATGATGGACAATTATGGTTTGTGGTGATATATCATACATGCATATGCTTTTTGGACCAAATATATACGTTAAACACACTTTCGTTACGTTAAATGATACTTATATCAAAGTTTAACACATTTAGCAACTAGAAAAACCAGAAGAAAAAAAATATAAAAATGTAAATACCGCATCAGAGAGGACCGCAGGAAAGAAAGCGAGACCAAAAAAAATTCATTTTCTGTTCTCATTTTAACAAAAAAACAAGAAGTAGTATTGACAATATGTTTGTTTAAAATTTTAAAAATATTTCACAAGAAAATGAAAATTTTGAAAATATATTTTTTCCAACTTGAAAATGCGGTGGCATGATAGTAAATATAAATACATTATTTACGTTTTTATCCTTTCGATTATCAATTACTTATAACATATTTTTTAAAATAAAAACAAACTTCATTAATATTGACACATATGCATCAACCATTCCTTTCTTTTGTTGAATGATTTAACAACTCATAAGTACTTTTTGAACCAATAAAAAAATTCTAAACAGGCAACCTAAAAACAAAATCCTAAGCATATAGAAGGTCTTTTTTTCTAGAAAAAATTATATAAATTCTTGTTCAACTAATCATAATAATAATAACATCGATCTCCTATAGTTCAAATAATAGTTATAGAGATATTGGATATGTTGCGGCGCACGTTCGAATTCAAATTATCATTCTTTTAGATTTTCTAGAGTAAAAAGAAGTCTATCATGAGTGATGTTAAGAAAAAAGTTTTAAAAATAAACAAATTAACAATAATTTGATTAAATAAACAGAACAAAAAAACATATATTTGATTAAAATAATTTTACATCGACATCTAATAAAAGTATAATATTTTATAATTATTTTTAAATTACAATTACAGAGTGAATTTAGATAACAATATCATTTGATATTATTATATATCAATGAAAAATTATTTATTAGATATGTTGCATCTCCATTAAACTTAAATAACACATACAAATCTAATTTACTAAATTATAATATATTATAAGCAATTAATTTAATTGCACATCAAACAAAATTTCATTACTAAAGAATACTTGTTTTGGAATGGATGGATATACTTGATACTCTTGTTATTTTGTACTAAAGAAGTTGTTTTGTTTAGCATATAATATTTGATTATATTCCTTGCACTATTCTCTTATATGGTATTTATTCTTATAAATAAATAATATAACAAAAATTTATATTATTAAGCATATATGAGATAAAGTTATTTTCTTATTAATAAAAAATAAAAAAAATATTTAACTCATTATTATTATTATTATTATTATAAAAATAATATATTAAAATAATATGGAAAAAAATATTTTATTTTTATATCAAATGCATTTTCAATATTTTTATTTATTTGAAAATTAAAAGCTAAAACAAATACATTTCCTAAATCTTGAAATTTTGAAAATGAAAATAATTTTCTAAAAATAAAAATGTAAAATAAACGCATTTCCTAAAACTTGAACTTTTTAAGATAAAAATAATTTTCTAAAAATGAAACCAGGAAATAAAAATAAGAAATATTTTTGCAAACAGAATAGATCCTTGGACCATTTACTTTGTGAAAATATTTTATGTTTTTATTTTTAATTTATGTTAATTTTACCTTTGATTAGATGGGTAAAAGATTTTATGAAGGAGACAATTATCTTCATTTCTAGAAACAACAAAAATGTCCAAGAAATATTTTCATTATTTACAGAATTTTTTTTCATTAATTTTCATATTTTCACCATAACAATGTTTCACTTAAATAATTTTTTATTAAGATAAAATGAACACATTTAAAAAATATAAAAACACAAAATATTTTCATAAAATAAATGGAACCTTAATTACCTCTCCATTGCAAATAAAAATCAAAGCTAGTATTTTTTTACCATTCTGCTTTGATGTGCTACTATTGATCTCTCTTTTTTCTATTTGATAAAATAAAACAGTATAACTCTCATCAATTCTCCTCCGTTGTGCAAGTGTAGAGTATTGGTAGATTTTTTTGGGCATAATTACAAAAGAAATAAAACATAAATAATTAATTATGAATTAATATTTATTATACTAATTTTAATTATCATTAGTTCATTCCCTTTTCAGTTTTTTTCATTCAAATATTTCCAATTTTAATTTAAAGATGTTTTGATTTTAACAATTTTAGCAAGCAAGTTGGGTTTCGGCTACCACTTTTCTATTATTTTAATAGCAAACATAAGTTTGCTTTATTATTATTATTTTTAAAATACAAATTATTCTTGTTTGTAATTTTGATCAAATTTTGATCTAAAATGAGTTCAATTAACACTATTATTTAATATTTTTTAAAAAAAGTGGTCAAACAAAATTAGGGTACAACAACGTATCTCAATGGAGGGAATGAAAATGTTAGTGAAAGATGGAAACTCAATAATCTTGACTTTGCTGACTTTGAAACTTGTGTTGATTGCATTAAAAGAAAATACTTGGTCAATTTGCTAAGTTTCTTCAAGAATATAGGATTATTGTCCAATACATTATGTCTAGTTCTTTGAATCAAAATGGTGTTGCAGAAAGAAAAAATCGAACATTATTAAGCATGGTGCAGAGTATGTTTAACAACTCTAGTCTTCCAAAATCCTCGTAGAATGAAGCACTAAAGACAAATGTATATATTTTAAATCGTGTTTCAACCAAGGTTGTCACAAAAAAGCCTTCTGAATTATATAAAGGATGGAAACCAAGTTTGCAATGTATGCGCGTTTGGGGATGCTTATCTAAGGTGGGGATTTTTAATCCACAAGAGAAGAATCAAGGTCCTAGGGACATTAGTGGGTATTTCATTGGATATGCCAAAAGGTTTAAAGGTTATATGTATTATTGTCCATCTCACACAACTAGGATTGTGGAATCAAGAAATGTCAAGTTTCTTGAAAATAACTTAATTAATAGGAGAGATCAAATCAGAAACTTAGTTAATTTCTTTGCATGATCATACAAAATCTCAATCTTCCACTTCATATGATAGATTGGTTTTCATTCATAACATGCCTCAAAATCAAATGGATATTGATCAACCAATCATTGAGATTCCACAAAATATTGATAATCTAGTAGATCAAGTTGGTCATCAAATGCTTGAAAAGATGATCAATTAGTTGAACAACATGATCCATAAGAAAATGTAAATTCGACTTTGAGAAGATCTACAAGACCAAGAACTTCAATTGTTCCTGATGATTGCATTATGTATCTACAAGAATATGACTATTATGTTAGAGTTGAGAATGATCTTGAAACGTTTGAACAAGCTGCAAGTAGCAAAGAGTCAAACTTGTGGTATGATGTCATGATTGATGAGATGAAGTCCATGAAAAACAATGGTGTTCGGGATCTTGTTGAGTTACCTAATGGAACAAAGACCAATGGTTTTAAATGGATCTTTAAGACTAAGAAAGATTCATTATGTAACATTGAGATATACGAGGCCAGACTTGTTGCTAAAGGATTTATTCATAAAGAGGGAATTAATTACACAAACATCTTTTCTCTTGTATCTAAGAATGGTTCTCTATGTGTCATCTTGGCATTAGTTGCACATTTTGATCTTGAGTTGCATCAAATGGATGTAAAACAATCTTTCTTAATGATGATTTGCTGGAAGAGGTTTATATGAAACACCCGGGAAGTTTCTCCTCTAGTGATGGTGAGTATTTGGTTTACAAAATTAAGAAATCCATATATGCTTTAAAACAAGTCTCCCGTCAATTGTATCTTAAATTCCATGGGACAATGTCTTCAGTTGGATTTGTTGAAAATCTCATGGATCAATGCATATACCTAAAGGTTAGTGAGAGTAAAATTTGTTTTCTTATTCTACATGAGGTGAAACAATTTCTCTCTAAAAACTTTGATACGAAGGATATTGGTGAAACATCTTATAGCATTGGCATTAAGATCCATAGAGATAGATCTCAAGGTATTTTAGGTATATCACAGGAAACCTATATCAATAAGGTTTTAGAGAAATTTCAGATGAAAGATTGTTCATTAAGTGTTACTCCCTTATGAAGGGTGATAAGTTTGATTTGAACCAATGTCCTAATAATAATTTTGAGTGGGAAGAAATGAAGAAAATTCCTTATGATTATGTTGTTAGAAGCCTTATGTATGCTCAATTATGGACAAGGCCCACATTGCATTTTTGTTGGAATCTTATAAAGATATCAAAGTAATTCAGGTATTGACCACTGGAGAATTGCAAATATGTCAAGGTATCTTCAAGGAACCAAAGATGACATGTTTATGTATAAGCAAACATACAATTTAGACGTGACCGGTTATTCATATTGACTTTGTTGGTTGTGTTGATTCTCGCAAATCAACATCACGATACATTTTTTTATGGTTGATGGAGCTATTTCATGGAGAAGTTCTAAGCAAACCTTAGTTTCTACTTCTACTATAGAAGTCGAGTTTGTCTCATGTTTTAAGACTACTTCTCATGGTGTATGGCGTAAGAGTTTTATTTTAAAGCTTACAATCGTAGATTCTATTTCTATATAGAATACATTTAAAAACAATACAAATTCAAAATTGCTAAAATAAAAAAATAAAAAAAAGATAAATTTACGAACAGACTCATAACATCTAAGTTTATAGCACACAACAACAAAATTAATGTGTTTACAATGTGACAAAATTGAAATGTAACGAATCTTCATGTATCTGGATATGTAACGTTGGTGACGCTAATGAAATTTGTAATCTATCAAAGTTGATATAACAATATGAACCAAATGAACAACACACCAAGTGAGGAAGATCAAATAACGTTGAACTACAAACTCATGGAAAAACATGCAAATAAAATAAATTTATGTGAAATTCACTAATTTAGATTAAAAAAGAAAAAATCAAAACGATGTAAGAGGTGATTCTAGACCCAAAAAATCCCCAAAACCCCTCATTCATGTTGCAACATATTTATATGACTCACTTGATTTCAATATTCTTTATCTATATACTCTTTTATATTTTACATTATCTTTATGTTATTTTAATTAATTTTATAATATCGCTATAGACAACTCAACTCATGTTTGAGTTTATTTTAGAATTATGAAAAACTCAAATATTAAGTTATACGAAACCAAAATATTTTAAGAAGCCTTCTTCAAAATTCAAATATTTATTTATACAAAGTTATTTTCGTGCAAACCATTACTTAATTTCAGCACCAAACGACTCATAAATAATAAATTCATCATCTTTGAACCAACAATTTTTAACTAAGTCATTTACACATTTATTACTTCATGATACTCATAGACCACTTTAACCTCTCAATCAAGAATAAGAAGTTGGTGAATTATCTTAACCAATAAAAAAAATAAAAATGTAAGGTGAGAATGATATTTAAGCTAAATGAAAAAAATAAAGTAAGTGATGTGTATATACAAAAATTATCTCTTAATAATTTATTTGATGTACAAGATAAGACATAACATATGATTATCGTAATATACCTTGTCTCAATATAGTATTTGATAAGACAACAAAATATGATAAGTTAATATATTAATTTATTGATTTATTCTTATAAAATATAATTTAAAATTAACAAATTAAAATCAAATAAAATATAAATATAAATAAAAAATAATATTAAATTAAAATAATAAAATATTAATAATAAGTTTATAAAAATACGTATGAATTAATCACAAGGTAAATTTGTAATTTATATAATCTAAAAATATAAAACTAATTGATATAGAATATTTTAAAAATAAAATTATTATAAAAAATTAAAAAAATATGAATATGAATATAATTTTTTTAAGATTAAATATAATATTTTTACAAAGATAATTTTATCATTTACATGTATTACATACTATATTTTTATTTAGCTTATCTAACATATATAATATAATTGTTTAGTTAGTTGTGACTTTTTTAAACTAAAATTGTTTATTTAGAAGTATTAATTAATTTTTTAAAATTGTTTAATTTGTTAAGAATTTTTGTTAATTTAAAAAATGTTATTAGTTAATTTAAAAATATAAATAATTGTTTCACAGGATAATTTTATAACTTGAATATAATATATATATATATATATATATATATATATAATATTATTATAAGATGCGTTCCAAAAATATAATATATCGTATTTCTATTTTATTTTTATATCTAATTTTCTATTCAATTTAAAAACTTAGAAGTTGACTTATTCTAATCAACCCATATACAATAACTAAAAAACCAAACTATGTATTCGGATGTATAATTATAAATCGAATACTATTTTTTATTTTTTTATTTAAATCAATGTCAAAAGAAAAATTTATATTTAATGCTTAATATATCTAAAAAATATAAAGAGAATATATGAAAAAAAAAGAAAAGAAAATTGGAACTCAATGTGGCATGAACCTAGAAGTGGGCTTTTTATAACCCACCCAAACTGGCCCATATCCAACTCAACTTTCCTACAATTCATTGTTGCCTTTCTCTCAGCTCATTCATCGCAACCTAACGCCGCCGCCACCGCCGACGAAAAACCACCAACGGTACCACCCTGGCACTTCTCTTTCTCTTTCATACTCTCTCTTATACTTTTATGATTGTGTTGTTCTGTTCTCCTCATATAGTGCAAATGGGTTGGGTATGACAGATTTTTACAGTACAAACAAACATGGGGAAGAAGAGAAAAGCTTCTGAGCCATTGGCTGTGCCTAAAAAAGATGATGCTGCTCCTGAGAGACCAGTTAGGACTCTTTTGGGATGGAAGGATAAGAATGAAGTTAATAATGATGATGTTGTTGAAGTTAAGGATAATGGTTCTTCACCAATATTTAGGAACAAAGAGAAAGTTTTGGTTACTTGCTCTAGGCGCATTATTTATAGGTTGGTTAAACCACAAACTTATATGCTCAATTCACTTTCATTATAACTGTGTTTAGTGTAAATGTTTTTTTCTTAGAAAATTGATTAGTATTGCTAAGTTTTGTAGTAAAGTATTGTGTTAAGTTTAAAATACTTATATTAATTGGAGTGGTGAAAACTAATGTAGTAGTAGTTTTTTTGAAAAAGTAGTAGTTAAGTGGTTAGGTCTACTATTTTTTTGTCTTTAACCATCCCTTTGGTAATCCAGAGTTTGACTAAGAGTGAAGTAAAACTTGACAAAAATTTATTCTAGCTAGGGTTTAAACTCGGGTACTCATGGTTGATTCGTTTTTAACTAAAACTCATCAATCACTGGAGCCCAACCACTTGGTCGGTAGTTAGGCGTACTACTTGATTAAACAAGAGTCTTATTGGAAAAAAATAATAAATTATATAAAATGATAAATAGTTTGAGTCAAAGAATTATTCCTAATAATGAGATGGAGTTAGTATATGAGATTATGATTGTTTGGAATTTGGATTAGCTAATTGTGTTCATAAAAGAATATAATCAATTTTTTTTTTGTGCGTGGAAAAATTAAGCACAAAGAAACTTTTGATTTGTCTTGTGGGTTAGTTTTTGAATATGGTATTGATGGGGTGGAGAGTTTTTAATGAATTTACAGGTATAGGCATTTGATGTTGAATTTGGTTTCGCTTCTACCTCATTGCAAGAAGGATAACAAGGTTGAATCAAAGGAAACTAAAGGTGCCACCCTCAACGAGCTAGTTGAGCTCCAAAACTGTTCCTCTTGTTTATTTTTTGAGGTATTCTTTTTATATGTCACAAGGTTTTTCAGTGTTAAGCCAAATATGCATTACACTTACGAGTTATGCTGATGTTGCGTTTGAATATTTTCTGATCTGTTTATGGTGTAAGGAATTATGTTATTGGTTATAAATGTTAGTATTATTATTTAGATAACATGTTACGTTCTTAATATGGACCGAGTCTAGTCGCCTTGTGACATTCTGATAACTGTCTGATCTTCCCCCTTTGTATTTATGAATTTCAGTGCAGGAAGGCAAAAGATCTTTATCTTTGGATGTCAAAATGTCCCAATGGCCCATCCGTAAAGTTTTTAGTTAGTGCCGGTAATATTCTCATCCTTATCTTATGGTTACTACCAAAACTAATTTCCTTCCTTGCTATGATTATATAGTCTTCTTGGGTCATTATTCTTGTTCTTCATTCTTCTAATTGAATTGTGATTGATAATTAATTCTCTCTCTCTGAGGTCAATTTACTAGTTTCTTTTTTACCTTCATTGATTTTCAGTGCACACAATGGAGGAATTGAAGCTAACTGGAAATCACCTAAAAGGTTCCCGGCCTCTTTTGACATTTTCAACAAATTTTGAAAAAGATGCATACTGGAAACTTTTGAAGGAGATGCTGTTACAGGTATTTAGCTGATTCGTCTACTATGTACCATTTTTGATACACTGAGTGAAGGTTATATATACTTTCAATAATACCATCTTAGTTTGATGCTTTGTGGTGTCGTGTTGTATGAAATGCTAGTATAATTGAAAATTGTTTTATGTGCACTTTTCTGATGTATTTGTGTCTCTTTATAGTTTATGTCTTTTAAATAATTGAAGTATAAACAATTTGATTGGTGCTACTGCTGATATACTTTTCCTTCCTTCATACAGATATTTGAAACACCAAAGGACCATAGAAAGGCTAAGCCTTTCCATGACCACGTTTTTGTTTTCTCAATAGTTGACGACCATATATGGTTCCGAAATTATCAGGTTTGTATTTGTATTTGCACAATATCTAAACAATCGGCATACATAACTTTTTTGAATTTTGCATTAGTTTAGAGTTTAAAAAATAAGTGTAGCCTTCTGATTATAATTAGTTAATTACATTGATTGTTTTGGTTATCCATAGATTATTGATTGAAGTGAAATTGAGACGAAAAATCTAAAATTTTCTCTGCTGTGATTTGAACCTTACTGACGAATAAATTGGGTTTCTAATTATTTCAATATTTAAGAATTAACCATGTGTTCCTTCCTTAGACTTTAGTATATGAAATAAAAATATGCTTTAACAGTTAACACAACTACTTTGAAGACCTAGAGAATAATGACTATTATGGTAAGATTTCAAATTTGATGTTAAGTCAATGCAAAACCTTTTATTCTATCAATAAAGAGTCCACTACATTATTGTTTACTAAGATTACATGGAAACCTTTCAATTTATTTTCTTTTTCATAAAGTGGTTCCATATGGTTCACTAACGGTGTAAAACATCTAAAATTGACAATGGTTCAAATTCCAAGAAGCTCAAATACATAATACGGCATGACACTAATGTAGGGATATGGGGAATTTTTAGAAATAAAGATACGACAATACCAAGATATGTCGATTTCAATGTTTGTAAGAAACATTCACTATGCTAATTGCATAATACATAAACCTATCAGTAGTCAAATATATGATAATCACTCAATTTATCAAATGTACTTGTGATCATAACAAGTAGGCATAGTTCCTACCTTTCCCCCACTTATATCAGATTATATTTAGTTTTTTAAGAAGTATCAAAGAATATCTAAGAAGTATTGGTGGCAATACTGGACACGTATCAGGGCATCACATACGAGTCGGACACCAAACTTTCCTATTTCTGAAGTGTCTGGGCTTCATAGCTGCAATTGCATTATTGAATTATCTTTCCTATTTAGCTATTTTACAATGTATTGAGGCGTTTTAATAAATTAAACAAGATAGTGTATCATATACTGCTAGTACATTTGCGTTCTTGCGAATACGGCTTCACAATGTTATTCTTATTTTCTGCTCCATGTTGATATTAATGCTTACCAAACAATAAGAAATGACATCTTTATTCCAATGCAGATATCTGTTCCACATAATGAATCAGACAAATTACCTCGAGGAGGCCTTGATAAAATGACATTGATTGAGGTATGAAAATCTGCTTAATGATTTTGTATTTTGATCTGTCAATTCCAATTTTTCCCTTAACATATGTGTGTGCAAAAAAACTACTTGTTTAGGTTGGTCCACGGTTCTGCTTGAACCCAATTAAAATATTTGGTGGCAGTTTTGGAGGCCCAACTTTGTATGAGAATCCATTCTATGTCTCACCAAATCAGGTACTAACCAACATATTCTCAATTTATACCAGTGTTGTTAAATAGCGGTGCTATAGCATAGCAGAATTTGAATAAACCACTATTGTTGTGATACGCCATTTAGTACAAGATATTGCATAGCGCCGAAATTTGAACAAACTCCTAACAATTTGCGGTTGACAACAGTGATTTATACTCATAATTTCTCTAGTGTTCTACTGAAAATAACTATATCATCTTGGTTGTTGTAGATTCGAGCTTTGCAGAAAAAGAAGAAAGCTGGAGCGTTTGCAAAGAAGGTGAAAGCAAAGACAAGGAGGAAATTGCATGAGATGTCTAATCCTCTGGAGCCTGATGAGTTTGCAGATATGTGGAAAGATTAATCTTAAATACACGTGCCATTTTCACTGAAAGTTAGAATGAATGAACATTTGACCTTATATGATTCCAGCAAGAAATTGCAATTTTTGGTTGGCAGCCCATGCTTTACAGCAGATTTTGATGTTATGAATCGGTTTATATGTTCGATTGGTTATAGGAGTTGTACTTTTGTTTATCATCAAACCATGATCTTTAAACAAAAGGTAGATTTCTTTGAATCTGTAATGTTGTTTTCTTTGATTCTTGGGGGAACCTTTTCCTACCCTTAGTTGTATTATTATGGTTTTCATTGCTCAATGGTCCTAGATGTGCATGTCTTCGGTAACATTGGAAAATGTATGTTTAGAGATATCAACATTAAATTAGTCTGTTACAGTCACAATTCACAAAGGGTTTTCTGATGAGTGACGGGGACTACTGATTTCCATTCATAATTTTGAAGTCACAATTGTAAAGAAATGGAAAGCATGTCTAATCATTATTATGCATTAAATTATTTGATTTTGTAAAAATGAGTTTAATTTCTCAAAATAACTGAGATCTATTTAAGATATTGGTTTTTTCCAACGTGTTTTTTTCCTAATGCACTGGAGGATTAAACACTCGATTAAATGGTAAAGATATCCAAACATCTACTACTTGTGACCCTATACCATAATGTGAATATCTTGTGAGGTTAGTTACCACCTGAGAAATAACAAGGAAAAGAACAAACATTAATCAAATGAATCAAAATACCATTGTTTCTTCTTGGTGCCATGAAAGGTTATATAATATTCAAATCTTAAATTTGGCTATACAACTACGGAGTGACTTCAATTTGAGTTTCTTTATAGTCCTGGTTACATTGCAAATAACTTGCTATTTTATTAATTTATTTCAAAGTTTCTCTTTTTTTTTATTGGATGATTTACAGAGGTAAATTGAAAATATGGCTAGCTTTTGTTTAGCAGAGAGATCTTGTTGAGTCTCTGCATTTACTTGCTTCCTTAAGATTCTTCACATGATTCATTTTCACTGCTTATCATATCCATGTCCTTGTGTAGACCTTTTCCATATTGTTCCTTTCTAATAACTTTCCAAGAAAACATGTGTGATTTTCTACTAGCATTACTTCATATCGGTGGCCAAGTCTTTGCTATCATCACATAGATTGTGGCAACTAAGAGAAATATTGTCACTTGAAAGGGCAAGATAATACTTGAAGAACTGTCTTGCTGAACCTTCTCATAAAGCAATCCAGTTGATGCCGGTGGTGGAGGAGGAAATGCATCATTTGGTTTGGTAATCCTGTTATAATGTAAAATGTTAAATTGAGAGTTAGTCTGTTTAGCATCACAATGAGTTTGTCAGAATCACGGTGAGTCACCGTGATTTTACAAAATCTACAACTTTTAACTTTTCAAAATCATGATAGCTCATCGTGATTATGGCAAATACTTCGTAATGACAAACATGCACTTAGTGTATAATGTTAGAAAAATTTGCAAGTGAATGGAAACTCATAATAATAATTTGAGGAGCAAATACTTGTTGTTGGTAGGACAGAAAACAATGTCATATTCATAAGCTTTGCAAGTGAAAGTGCTGGTTCCATCATCAAATGCATAGCTATAAGCTCTTGGACAAGCCTTCTTGAAAATTGTGGAATAATAAGAGGGCTGGCATGTTGTTGGGTTTGCAAATTGTCCACTGCAGCAGTACTGATCTGATCCAAATGCTTCACAGGCACTCCTACACCCAACTACATTATCTTGGTATCCTTCATTACCACCGACTACTTGAAGTTCTTTTGGACAACCTATAACATTTGTAATTTTTTAATGAAAAAAGTACTCTGGTCATTCTACGGTATGTGATGACATAAATTGTCCTGTACTTTCGGACAACAAAAAGTTAATAGTTTTTTCAGATGTGTACATCTAATCTCATGTTAGGTCATATAATGTTTTTCCATGATATTTACTTTTTATATTAGGTTCCTATACAATAAGTATCTTTCAATTTAATCCCTATGAGCCCAGTTTTCAATGCTTGCCTATGTCTATAAATATGTGCATGTGACTTTTACGGTATACAACTTAGGTCAGGTGTTTGGCTGTTCATATAAAAATAGCCAAAAATTGAAGCTACAATAGCTGGAAAAATAGTGGAAAAGCACTCCATGATGTCGGCCTTGAGGTTAGACACTTAGACTGTGGCGCCAATCGGTTAGGGCGTTGTGGTAAAATGGCTGTTAGTGTCACTCTAGTAATAATTTCCCTGCTCCCCAAAAACATTTTTAAAGAAAGAAACATGTTCTATGGAAAGCAATAAATTATTGATTTTTCTATGGCCTCATTAATTTAGAATTCATACCTCTGTTGATATCAGTGACACAACCTGTGGCATTACAGATAGTACTACCATACACACCTCTTGGCAGAACAAGCAATGGAAGATTGTATCCATCAACCATACTAACATCATAGTAATCTTGATCATTCCCTTGACCAAGTGTAATCTCAAAGAGTGAAGTAGGTGGAGCTGCACCATTCCCATCACATTCTAGTCTTCCACCACAATCACCTGTTTGGCATTTCCCAATTCCCGTTGCATCAAATGTGCAGCCCGTCCTCGCCCATATCCGGCCCGACCAACCCGGAACGCTGGCTAGTTTCACAGATTGGCCCGAGTCAAGCTGTAATCCAGTCGTAGGAAGCGGTGGCGTTCCTGCGCCGGCAAGCGTGCCAGGCCATATTGTATAAGGGCAGTTGTTGGTTATGGTGAATATGCTAGAGAAAGAGGAACATAACAAAGTATAAAGGACATAAAAGAAACTTAGGAGCTTCCAAGATACAATAAATTTTGACATTATCAATTATTGTAGTTGTTTGTTATTATGTAGTTGTGTCTTTGAGGGAAGAACTAGAAATAATTGTTCATAGATGAGTTAGAAATATGGATAATAATAATAATAGTGTTCCTCATATTTGTTATATAAAGTATTGTGTATAAAAAAAAAAACAAAACGTTCGTTGCTTTGATGAAATTCTTAGCCGCAAGACTATCTTCATGGGTTTAGTATTTCTTTTTAATGTGGATGGCCTAATTTAGAAGAAATTCTTTGCCTTAGATATTTTTTCATTGGGAAAAATGAAAATGTGCAAATAAGGAAATCTATGTATGAAAATCTATGACAAGAGAATCGTGTCACGAAATGGGGATTCGAGGTAGCAAAAAGTTGGCAAGTTTATAGGATGATCCTATAAAGAAGTGACCTATGATTCCTCAAAGATAGAACAAGGTTGACTAGGAAAACTTGTTTATGCATAATAGTATTCTTTCCCTCGAGAGTAAATCAAACTACTCCCTTTGACCTCTGAGCAGTGACTTTAAAACAATGACATATACCAACTATTGAACTTTAATTATGTGAGGTTAAAGATAAAAGAACAAATTTTCTAACGTAGATTTGACGACGCCCTTTAATTTTTATTATCAATTATTCCCGTTGGGAGACTAGCCCCACCTCAAAAACTTCTGGATGGAAGCTGGTAGGTAGAATTTGGTGTTAATTTTTTCAACTTAAACACCTACATGTAACACTAATAAGGAAAAAATTGAAAGTTCTTAGGCACATTTTTATTGAATTTCATATCATGTTGAAAGTAGAAATTTCTATTAGGCAGTTCAATTTAGAGGGTTGGCACAATGGTAACATTGTTGTGCAATTCACGGGTTCAAATTCTAACAGTAGCCTCTTTTTGGAGGAAGTATGATTGCAATCATAACAATCATAAAGTAAACTGATTTTTATTTAATTTCATATCATTTTTCTTTAATAAAAATCATCATTACCAATAAAAAATTTCAAACCTGTTTTATATTAGTAGTTTGCTAAAATGCTGGCATAGGTGGTTGGCATTAAAACAAAAGACAAACAAAACATCCACCACCATAATAGCTACATGAAAATTAACAACTCTGGATTTCATTGATTGAATACTTATTACTTTCAATACATCAAAGTTGAAGGAAAAATTGATATTACAATCTTCTAGCTTCACAAATATGCCAAGAATGTAACAAAGTATGAAATTTAGCAGATACCATGAACAAGGCAATTCAGAGATGAATTTACTTTCAAAAACAGCCTATTACTTTCAATCCTTCAACACAATATGCAGATATCACAGAGTAGTAGTGACAACAATGATATATGTTCTTGGTGACGGCACCCCTTTATTTGTTCAATGTCACCTCAAAGACACAGTCTACAAGAAATAGATCATATAATGGAGAAGTCAAACACAATGAGGTCTGAAATTTCACTGAGAATTACTCCGTCCTACCACTATTATAAGCAAAAATACTATTTTCAACGCAATTAAGAAAGTCAGTTAAGTGCAACTAAATTGTCCTTTTGATATTTAGTGGAAAAACTCGCTAATTTCACTTGAATGCCAAACGCTCAACTACCTACATTAAATGTTTTTGAATTAAAGGAATGATAAATTAGGAATAATAGTATTAAATAGTTTCAAAATAGTTAACTTTTGCTTATAAAAGTGACTGAAATTTGATACTTTTTTTGGCTTATAATAATGACCAGAGGGATTAATAATTAAGATTACCGATACCTACTTTCCAAATGGTGTCTTTATCATCTTTCAACAGTGTCATAACTGTTCTCGCCTCATTTATTTGGGCATCTTGTAGTGTCAAGACATTCTTTTAACCCTTTCCTTCCCCATTCTCTAAACTTCAACTAAGAAAGAGACTTGAGTCAAAGTTTCAATGCCTGTGCCTACATCAAGAATATGAAACATTTATCAATATTTCATGTTATGATAACATAGGGAAAAACTATATCATAAGAAATCATTCAGTAAAGCAACACAAATTTTTGAAGGCTCCTTCTTAGCACATGCTTCAAAACCTGCACAATTTACATTCAACTCACACAACCAATTGTCAATAAAATTCAAACAACACCAAAAAGATAACAGAAACTTAATTAAGACAAATGCGAATGAGAACTAGTATCATCTTCCTTGACCCTGTAACAGAGGAAGAGTTAGTAAACCAGTCTTCATAATAACACCAAAAACCTGCATATGAAGAACTGGAGAGAACCTGAGTTCACAGAAGTCAAGGTTATCAGTATAACCCTAAGTAGATTTATCAGAAGGGGAAAGATTAATACTTGTTTTCAGCATTTTCTGTTCTAACAGAATAATAGAAAACAAAAGTGGACGAATACAAGAAGAGTACACCAACTAATCCTAGAATATGGCTGCATGGCGATTACAGACACATAGGAAACTGAGAGTCAGCTAAAATAGAACAGAGTTACGATCGAGCACATTGCTAATATTTACATAAACCAGGTCCAAATTAAATTTGAGCATCATAAAAGAAGGCCAGAATCAATCCTGTGGTAAGCTATAACAATCAGCTTCTCAGTAAGCTAGCAAGAATTTGATGTCAATTCAAGTCTCATAACTGTGTATCCACAGCCAGCTCAAATCTTCATTCAACATAGTCAAGCTACTTTAAATACTGCATTACATTATTACTAGAAATATAAGGAAGTCCTACATCAAATGGGGACACATCGTGTCCACCAATCAGCGACTCATAATTGTTCAAGTTCTGTTATGGATACTCATCAGATAGAAAAAGCAAAAAAAAAAAAAAAAAAAAGAAAAAACTTCAAAGGGATAATGGAAATAATAAAAGATCTCCTTCAGTTATTATGAATCGATATCTAGTTCGTGTCCATGCCATCTCCAACTTGGCTGCAGATAGGACTGACAGCAGAGAAAGATCTCTCGAAAGGAGAAGGATGGAACTGTGCATCCCGCCTACGCTTACAACCATAGTTATCGACGGGTGAATTCTCCACGTCGAGCTTCCTGCGAACGCCTCTCACGGCTTGCTCCTCTGTTGGAGTTAGGGGAAAAATTTGACGACTTGCTAGGCATAGAGAGCTATGGTTATCATACAGAATTCTCTGGTTACAGTTTTTATCACAGATGTGAGTCAGCCCTGTCAGCTTGCAGCGAAACATGTTTCCAATAACACGTTCATTTGCGCATTTCCAGTCGCATTTGTGAACAGGACTTGGACCACCTTGGCCCAAAATACTCGACAGATAAATAACATTTGAAGGAGCTGCAACCATAGAATTTCCATATACCTCCATTTCTTCTTCTAAGATTCCAATTGAATAAATTCCAACTTTAAGGCCTTCCCTGAATGTCTGCAGGGCCCACCACAACAACACATAATTCAGTCAAACTCAACAGAAACTGATCTAAAACTCTCCTATAACTGACCAACCTTAACTCATACACTAATTTTCTCTTAAACTTCCTTCCAACAATAAACCAATTTCATACTCATCTACAACTAATTATTCCCTTTCAATAAAACAAGGTTCTAACAACAGAATAGTGTTAAATGAGAAAACCATATAATAAATTAGATCATATCCACTGATGTAACAACTGATGAAAAAGGGAAAACCTAACACACAAAATTAACAATCTTTTATCAAACATTACAAAAAATGGAATTTTGCAGATCACAAAATGAGAAAATGCCAAACGGATTTTCAGAACAAATATCAAATTCACAAAGGGAATATAAAATAACTGTATATGTTAATCATCATTATTTATGTCTCTTAGGCTAATAAGACAAACCACGCTTTTCACCAACAAAAAAAAAAAAGACAAACCACACTCACTCTAGGAGCAAACAAATATCCACATGTGGTAGATCTAAAGCAAAAACAATTATAATTTACAAACAACATAATTAACACAAACTATAGAATACATTTTTAACATACAACAATTTCAGGCACATACCTAACCACAAAATAGTCATGAACACACCCTGATCATTTTAGAAACAAATCCTCAATAATAATTAATTCTTTTCAATAAATAATTAAAAAAAAGAATTAAAAAAACTGTCAATACAGAAGCATGCTTAAATGAAAAAAATAAAAAAAATAAAAAAATAAAAAAAATAAAAAAAAATAACAATTGAACCAAATTATAGCAGAAGAAAAAATGAAGGAAAATATTCTCACATGTTAATTCAACAAAGTCAAACTTCAAAGTCTTCCTCCACAATATACCTACAAAAATGAGGAAAGAGAAACACCAAACAAATGAAGAAAAATAAATAAAAACTTAACTCTCTCTCTCTTCCTCTTTCTCTCTCTCTCTCTATCTCTATGCTAACAAAAAATTGAAATAAGCAAGGAATGAAGAAGAATGAGTCCGAGTATTTATAGAAACCAAAACACTCGCGGTCACTGTGGACTTGTGGGTGGGACATATATAAATATATACGACAAAACTAAATGCGTGTTAAATTTCGGGTAAATGGTGATCCAAATGCGACATATGTTCATTTTGGGTCGGGTCATATTAGGTGTCAGCGTTTCCATCAATTTTGGATTAACTATCGGATCCAACTCCAAACTTCTTTCTCCACCCGTCACTTTTTTATTTATTAATAATTCATTATTTAATATTGATAATAAAATAAATTATTAAAAAAAAGATGGATTTATTTTGTATGCACAGAACAGTTACTATATTCGTTTTTGACATAGACATCGAATTACATGCCCACTGATCATGTCCAATATGTATGTGTAAAATAGAGAATTATATGCACAGTTAATATAGTTTTGTTATATATTACTTTTGATTAAAGCAATTGATAAGAGAAATATAAAAAAATTATATTATATTTATAGTAGAAAGAGTTAATTATATTAATAATAAATTATGAATATTTATATAATCAATTAAATAAATAATTAATTATTATAAAATAATTGACTAATTAATATAAGTAATTAATCAACCTAATTAAATAACCAATTAATATAATTAACATTATCTTAGATTATAATTTATATATTACATTTTGAGCTTCGAAAATATCAAGCAAAAATGTCGAAAAAGACATTGATTATAAAAATATATGAAATATTAAAATACATCGATTAAGTGATTTTGAAATATCGAAAATAAATCAGTTAAAATATTTTGAATGTTAGAAATACACCGGTTGAGATTTTTGAATGTTGAAAATATATCAGTTAAAATATTTTTGAATGTCAGAAATACAACGACTAAAATATAATTTTTGAAAAGATTTATTCTTATTTTGAAATAAGAACAAGAAATATTAAAATTCAATCTTGTTTCTTTCTTTTTATGTTGTATTAGATGTTGAATTAAATCTATACTTCCATGCAAGATCTTCTCTTGCCTTTTTTTTTTTATTTTGAATGAAATCATGTGCAAATTTTTTGTAATTAGTTTGCATTTTTAATTGAGAATTCAATTATGGATTTTTTTCCTTCTTGGTAATCTTGCTTTTTTTGTTGGTTAGTATTGAATCTATAGTCTATACTTTCATGCAAGATCTTTGGTTGCATTTTTTTTAATGTTAGATTGACTAAAAAGAAATAATTTTATCACCATTTGTTGTTGGTGTTCTTGAAAATTCTTCAACAAATACACTCAAATAATCTATAGTCTAAACCCTAAACCCTCAAACAAACTCTGAATTATTAAAATTTTACTTTCTTATAAATTAGAGGATTAAAACAAAAAAAGGATTTAATTTATTTATATTTAGATTTTTTACACCATCAATAAAATCAAAAAGTTATTAAATTATTAAAAATATTTAATTTTAGTCATAAATATTTATAAAATTAAAATATTATGAGCGATATTTTCCTTTAATGATGTATACAAAGTAATCCCTAAAATTTGATGTCACAAATCAATTATTTCTTATAAGAAAAATGATTTTGATTATTTTATTTATTAGATAAGGTTTCGATATTCTATACATAAAAAAATGATTTTAATATTATTATAATAAAAATTAATTAAATAATTAAATTCAAATAATTAATAAAATTTATTTAAAGATAAATGCTTCAATAAATTTTGATTTCTTTTTATAATTCAATATAATTTAAATTTAAATTTAAATTTTAATTAAAATAATTTTAAAATAACTTTTATTTCTTTATATGAAATTTTAATTATTAGAGTTTTATTTTTTTAAAGATAAAAATTTAGACAGAAATAATAAAAAATTTGATGATTTGATTTATTTATAAAATATATTATCCAACGAGTTCTATCTCTCTTAGTTTCGATAAGAAAAAATAAATATAAATATTTTTACAACTTAATATACTGTAAAGTTTTCTTACTTTAATAATTTTGGCACAAAAATAATTAAAATCTTTATACATATTTTGTACGGGACGTATCCCGCAACAAATCCCCCACGCTCTGGGACGTTGATAAAATTTAAAAGTCACCTTAATTTTTATTTTTTTTTTTGCTAAAATCAATTTTTTATAAAAAATCGTGAAGATTCAATCTTGCACTAACTAGTACCAAATCATCGTAAGCAGTGAAAAGGGAGACTGAATCACGACGACAACGTCGCCGCCATCCACGGGAGCACCGCCGCACCATTCTCTGCCTCCGCTCCTTCGTAACATCGTACTGTCACACCCCTGCAGCAACGTCGCGTCGTTCCACCGTAATCCTTGCGTTTCAATCTCAATGTGCACAATTATTTTGGGAGAAGCTAGTTTTTAATTTGTTTAAGTGTTTTTTATTACTATATTTCTGTTTAACTGTTAGATTAATCCGGCGGCTGAGATTATTGAAGGAGGGGATCAGGATTCAGTTACCTACCTACCTCCACCGATATTTTCACGTCAATAAAAAACAATAGTGATCTCCGCTGAAATTAATTTCCACCGTTAGATTGGCTAGGCGTATCAGATTTACAATAGATCCTCGACACCCTATTTCTCCCTCTCTCTTCTAGGTTTTCCGATTCTCACAGGTTGGTCCTCTGCAACTTTACTTCGCAATTGCTCTGAATTTTCTGAGTTTTGGTTCGACTTTTTGCACTAGTTAGGTTTAATTTACATTATGGGTTTTTAAAATTTGATTTTTGTTCGTGTTATTTTTTTTGGTTGGTTCTGATTGGACTTAAGTTTTGATATATTGGTTAGTTGTTTTGTGAATATTGAGATTTATTTTCAGCTTTGCTTTGCTTTGTTTTTTTTGTTTTTGTTGTTGTACTGCTTGTTTTTTTTTTTTTGTTTCCTTCAAATTTTCTGGGATTTTATTAGTTTGATTTATGGAAGGTTTTAAATTGCGGTTGCATTAAAGTAACGGCAACAAAAGCATCACTATCTTCAATTTTGTGGATAATCACGGTCTTATGTAATTTATGTGACCTCAATCGTGGCCGCGTTGCAGTCGCAGAGACATTGAAAACTCTAATGCTAGGGATTTGGCTCCACCAAAGTGAAAAATTAGTAAAGAGAGTTAATCAATGGTTGATTTCGTAACCACCCTTGATTAATCATATATATCATATATGTGCATGTAATATTAACTCTTGGTTTTCTTTATCAATAGTTGATACTACTTACTTTATTCTCTAAAGTAAAGTGAATTGCTCACTTTAGAGAAGTTTCATCTAAGGTTGTGGACTGCATTCTAGTACATAGAGGTTGTTGTAGAATTTTATGAGATTGTGCAATCCAATGATCTTGATTGAAAAAATATGTTTGTCCATCATTGACTGCCTATAGTGGTGGTTCATGCTATTATTTGTTGTCAAATTAATAATAATATACCATATTGATTTGTGTTCTGATAATTTGGAACTTTGATTTAGGGTTCTAGGAAAAGGGTCATGGTGTTCAAGAACAGGTACATGGTGATGGAGGTTTTTATGAATCCTAACAGGGACCAAGTTTCGGGTGATTCTATTATAATTACCCAGTTTAATATCTCCAATGCTATAAAAGATAGCATTTTGGTTAATTTTGGGGAGTGTGGTTTGGCTTCATCGTTGGGATCATTTCAGGGTGAGTAATTAACAGGTTGCTGATAAACTCTTCTTGTATTGTTTTCTTTCTGTTTACTAATTTCTTCAAGTTAAAGTCTATTTATCATATCTTTGATGCTTTTCTCACTATTGGGTCTCTGTGTGCAGTCAAATATGTGAATCCAATCACTAATGTGTGCATCATTAGGGCTTCAAGGGAGGAGTATGAAAAAGTATGGGCTTCCATTACAATGGTCAGAAGTATTGGAAATTACCCAGTTTTGTTTAATTTGCTTGATTTATCTGGTAAGAGCAAATACTGCATGATTGACATTCTTTGTTTTTCAATTTTAATTCTTTTGAATATTATGAATATGAATTCACAGAATTCTCATGAAGTATCTTCTTTGTCACTAGCTTTTTATTGTAAATTCTTTTATGACAACATTGGAATAGCCAAAATGGGGTGTGTTATATAGTTTCTTAAGGGAAAGGATAATTGAGAAATTCTGGTAGTTATTCATCATGTTATTGAGTTTGATCCGGAGTAGAGTTTGCTTTACTATTTGCAATCATGAAGTCCTGTTATATGGAAGAAATAGAACACTACTTATGTCAGAAATCAATTTCTTATTATCTTTCCTGTCACATGAATCTATCATTCAATCACAACACAATTGAATGCCTTCATATTTCATAACCAGAAGGCTGTCCCCTCATTGTGGATTATCATCTATGATGAAATTTATCACCAAATCTAATTTATTACCGATTGATTTGCCTTGATTACAACCTATAAAAATCTAATTTTTACCAATAAATCAGGGCACCTGTAGTGAGTAATAGTAAATGTGAGTACTCTGGGATATAATGTAGAGAAATATATGTGCTTTTAGTTTCTCGGAAATAATGGATAACCATTACTATAAAGACTAACTAACACCAGTTTTGTCAAATAGCAGCTATAGCAGCAGAACCTGAACTAATCGCTATTGCTCTGCGATATGCTATTTAGTACAAATTTTTGTCAAATAGTAGCTATTGCGGCCTATAGCATTATAGCATAGCGAAATTTGAACCAACAGTTATGTTCCGCCATCCGCAATTGACAACATTGAGTAACACTAATTTTTATAGGTTGTAATCAAGGCAAATCGCGTGACAATTTGATAGAATGTCATGACTGTGTTTTTGTACTAACTTTTGGAAGAAAATTGGTTCACAGGAATTTGATATGGTTTGGCACGGACTATGTTTTATAAGATTTAAATATGGATTCGTCACTTTTCTAACTTCCCAATTAAGAGAAATTAATTCTATCCTTGATGCATCACCTTATCATGTTTAGCATATTAGTTTGTTTTACAGGACTGTATGTTTACCATCATCTCAATGAAACTCTGGTCTTTTCTCTGTTTCATTAATTTGAGCTTGCCACTGGCCATATGCATCATACCGCCTTTTCAATTATGAACATATAAATCCTAATATGAAATGTTACCTTTGGTTCAGGAAATTTAAAGGCTACTAAAACTGCTGCTTTAAAGTGTGAGGAAGCAAAATTTCAGCAGTACAAACTTATGGTTGGTGATCGATTATTAGCCGAGGATACTCATCGCATGAATAATTATATTGCAAAAATCGAAGTTTTGGAGCACTGAATATTTGGCCACTAAGCTTTCACAGTTTCTTGCAATTAGTCCGTGTCCAGTCACAAATTGCTCACAATTCTTGAAGTTTAAATCTGATTCTCGATAATCATAAGCTTAATCTTATTTACGCTAGTTCAGTGCCAACTATTTTGGCAGAAGGTGCAATCTTCTGTTTAGGTTCGATTTGTGGTTTTCCTAGCATATGGTATAATTATTATGCTTTAACCATGAGAGAAGAGGCTTGCGAAAATGTGTAAATTTCTACAAAAATGGTTGCGTAGTTGAATACAAAAGAAAACTGTATGCCAGAAGAAAAAATTCAAACCAGTTAAATATATTAACTATGAACTGGAACCAGTTTTTTCTTTCTGAGAGAACTAGGGCCAGTTTGGATTGAGCTTATTTAAGCTTATCAATTGGACTATTCAAACGATGATAACAAAATAATCACTTATAAAAACATCTTATGATATGTGTATAAATTGTTTTCAACTAATTTTCATGAGCTATTTTTTTTACTAAAATATAATTTAATTTATTATTCATAAATGTTTATGTTTACGCTACATGTAAGCCTATGTATATAAATGTTAAATAAAAAACTATCAAATAATCTTATGCTCGACCTTTTTATTTTGTCAAAACAATCGACCACTTGAAAAATTCAACCTAAATCTTGTATGGGCCTCTTAATTCTCTTTGGATTCAACAAATATGTTAAAATTAGGAGGCCACTTTCATAGTTTACAAAGTTTCGACGTTTATCTTACTTTTGGATTTCGAAGGTTTCAAATGTTCGAATGTTTGCAAATATGTGATTTGAACAATTTAAACTTTCGAATAAAATGGGTGAAAAAAGAGAAGAGATTTTTTTTGGAGATTTTTACTAATAATATTATGGACAATCCAGTATTTTTCATAAAGATGGGGTGAGAGATACAAGTGTGGGGTGCACGGTACAAAATTCATTCTTTAATATCATTTTAGAAGTATGCATTCAAAAAAACTAATAATTTTTTACATTTTAGGGTATATATTTATAGACAATTTGTAGCACTTATTAAAACACTCAAGCTATTCACACTGTTGAATTATAGAGAGTATAAAATGAATCACAATGACACTATTTTTATTCACTTTTATCATATGTATTTATACAAGTACTAACTAAGTTGAGTTAATTATTAACTAACTCCATAACTGTTACTAACTAACAAAAGTTTAACCAACTCCAAATTTGAATTAGGACACAACCACCCGCCTAAATGTGAACACATGAAAACATAAAGATTTTTACTAGTGAGGATGAGGAGGACTATAATTAAATTCAGTATTATCTCATTTTTATATATCTGATTAAATTAGTCATGTCTAAGATGACGTATAGTTGGTATGAGCGAAAATCAACAAATATTTTTTCGTAGATGGATGAGATTAAAAATTGTAGATCTTGCATTATTCTTGACTATTGACGATATGTGGAAGATATTAACTGATTGTTAGAATTAAGGTTTTTATTTGGTAATTTTTCATTAACACCCGAAATATTTATGTGGATCGTTAACGTGTTTTTTGTTTTCTTGTTGATCTTAAAATATGGATGAGAAATGTCTCAATTGATGTTCAATTTGATTGTACTATTTTCATTTTTGTATTTGAATAAAACTCTTACAATTCTAATTAACATTTTTTGGACAAAAATTCTAATAAGTTTTGTAATAATCATTTTTAGAGTATATTATTTGTCTCAAGTGTCACTTAAATTTTTTTTACATGGATTAAAAAAATTAAAATAAA
>NC_021161.2:38295325-38303507 GCF_000331145.2 Cicer arietinum
AGTGTAATAATTTTACAAAAAATTTCTTTTTGTTTTACAAAACAAAAGTATTTTTTCTGTTCTATAATACAAAAACAAAAGTATTCATATTAACTATTCAATATTTTCTTTTACTAACAAACGGAGTTCATTTATTTAAATCGATACAAACTATAATGATTGAGAATAATATAATTTAAAGTTAATAAAACCAAAAATAAATAAAAAATACAAACAAACTAATAATACTAAAATTAATAATATAAAACGATAAAATGTCTATAAATTTAACACAATAAACCAATATAACAAAGTTGAAATATCTACGATACCCATATCTTTAAAGTTGTAATACTGGTATCCCAAAGTCAATGATAAGCAGATTAAATATGTATACACAGCAAACACATTGCCGCATAAAATCATAGCACAATCACAATATTTCATGTAACAACTTGTTTGTTAAGTATAAATGTTTATTCTTACATGTTTTATACCTTTAAATGATTTTGAATTGTTCACCATTAGTTTGTGTGGGATTGACACTTACGACATAGACATCTCACATGCTACATACATCGTTCAGTTATCATAGTAATAGACATAGACATGCTTATTTAGAGATGCTATTTTTACTAGTATCGGGTTAATTAGGACATATTTATTTTGGAAAATTTACGTTATGACAGGTGATATCGAAATAAGATAATAATATTACTTTAATAAAATTATCTTATTGGATCATATCATAGATTGTATTTAAAGAATTAGGAGTTTTTATAGCTTTTAATATAATTTTAGTTAATTGCTAATATTACACAAATTTTGTGAAGGATCAAATATGTAAGTTATGTATTATGTTGGGATGTGATATCATTTAACTTGTGAAAATATTTTGAAAAAAAGATGCATTTTTAATCACTCACTTCCTTTGTAAATTAATTATAATTAAAAAATAAGCTATTAAAATGTAGAAGCTATTACCCACTTTTTCTCAACTCATCCCTTTTAATTTAGATGGAATATCATACCTCCAAACACTCTAAATGCCTCCAACAAAACCTAATTTAATAATTGATTGTCACTTAATGAACCCCTCCACCCTATTTAACACCCACAACCAGCCATCCCCATCATATGAATTCAACACAATACCACCAATTGACAACCTCCAATTCATTCAACAAATCTACTTCCCAGCACCTTTTAGTGAGCCTTGAAAGATGGAAAATAATATGTTTTATGTTTAAACATAACTCAGAAAATGAATAACTATTTTCAATAAAATTTATATTTTTTTTTATCAAATTTATAACTCAAATATTCAAATAAAATACATATTTTCATCTCCAATAACAACATCAAATCCATCAAATAAAAAATTCGCATTTTAAGATCGATCGGATTTGGAGAAAAATATAAAAAAGAAAAGAAAAATTATCTTGTTGATTTGAGGATCAAATGTTAAAGTTCTTTATTTGATGAATTTGATAAATACATATGAATTTTCTTAAAATTGATAATGAATTTTTTGAATTTTGTTTAAAAATGATGATAAATTTTTCTAAATTTCTATAAAATGGATAATATTATTGATATTTTAATACATAAAAGATTAAATCGTTACTTAAAATTAAATAAATGATCAAATTAAAAAAATATAAATAACTAAATTATTATCTAAAATTAAGTAAAAAGATCGTGGGAGGTATTTTACCAATATAATATTAAGTTGAGGTAGAATAAAAATAAAATAATATTTTGGACATAAAATATACATTAATTAATTATTTTATTTTAATAAAAATGAAATAATTTATATTAAATTAAAATATAAAATAATTTACTATTTATGGTTTTTTTACTAATCTGAAAGAAAATGTAAATTAATTAGTTTGTGTTAATTAATGTAAGGAGTGTTAAATTTGAAAACATGTGATGCTTGAGTGGGTTGGTCGTGGCCAATGCATTTGCATTTGCAGGATCCACTAAATTTCTTATGGGAAACTATCATTTCAACTATGCACTAAGCAGACAGTTTGATCATAAAAGAAGTTTTCCCATTAGTAGAAAAAGTTGAAAACCATTGGAAAGTGTTGGTAAAATATTTCAAAGAATGTGTCTTTTTTAAGACTTCATATAATGTCATTATCCTAAAAATAGAAGGTCATTATCCTAAAAATATTCTTGTCAAAACACACAATTAATTGCAAAGTTTTCGTGAGATATTTTTAGTGAGTTTTTCTATTTTCTTATTTTATTTTCCGTTTTGTTGCGGTGTTTTTTTGGATTTAAATTAATATATGAATTTTGATTAATTATTAATTCAATTAATGATTAAGTCGTTGATGTTAGAGGTCCACATACATGAATATTCATGTCACTTTGATTTGGTCATATTACTTATAGACGTTGTGCCGTTTTATACTATTAACTTGGATGATGTAGATATATTCGTAAATTTACGAATGAAAGTGACATTGTGCCGTTTTATACTATTAACTTAGATTTTTATATATTATTTTATCACGTTTATTGATGTAAATAGATTAGACCGAATTAGATTTTGCAAAATTTAAATTTGACATGCTTTAAAAATATTAGGTTGGTGTGTGAACTATTATCTATTTTGTTAAGATATAATATTTTTCAAAGTCTAACGAGATATCTTAACTATTAATTTATGAATGTCCACACCATATTTACCGTTAGACTTTTGTAAATAAATAAATAAATTAATAAATCAATAAATTTAATAAATTCTATTTTAATATTTAACACGGTCTTTTATAATATTTAATACTATATTTCAGTTCTATTTGATAATATATCAAACAATGATATAGGTCAATGTATTTAAATTATAAAAAATGTTAGCAATTTAATAATTTAATACAAAATAAAATTTAATATTATAATAATAGTTATAAAAAAATATTTATATTTATTTAAGTAAGTCGATCTTATAAATTTAAGAGGCCTAATCTCAAATTAAAATATTTGAACACACATAAATAAAAAATAAAAAATTATTTAACTATATTATTTAATTATTTTTCTTTTTATTTATGTGTGTGCTCAAAAGTTTGTATTCAAATATTATGCTTATCAAAGTTTCAAGAATTAGACCAATCAATTTAACTAGGAATCGTTTAATGTTGCCAATTGTTGAATCGAGTTGATTGAACCACACTTGTTCAACTGAAATATTTTATTTATTTATTTATTGATGATTTAATTCAACCGTAATTCAACAATTGAACGAAGGCAGAGTTCTAACCGATTCAATCACGTATCTCCTTTTTAAAAAGCATTGGTTAATTTAAGTTTTTGTTTTATTCAAATTAGCTCACCACATTCCAACACTGGATATTTTTCATTTAAATTTATCTATTATATTCTATATTAAAATTTATATATCAAAATATTTTATTATTTAATCTTTAAGAAATTGGAAATGCGACCGCCCAAGGATTTTTCTCCTTCGAGAGAAGGTCGGATGCAACCACTTAAGTTTTTATTTTATAAAATTATTAATTTTATAAATAAAAAATAATTAAATAAATTAAATTATATTAATAAAATAAAATAAAAATATATAAAAATTAATATAGTAGATGTGTCAAACAAATAACATATTATATTATTTTAATAACTTTATCATATTATTTTAATAACATATTATATTATTTTAACAATTTTATCATACTTTATTGTTCAGTCTATTCAAAATAAATTAACAACTTCATTGTATGAAATCTAACATAAGAGAGAGTTGTTAATTTATTTGTATTATGCTGTAATGTTTTCTCCTATTTTGGATACATTGAAGGGTTACCCATTTTTTTATCTATTAAATCCAAAATAAGAGAGAATTGTTTATAAAATACAATAAAAATATACTCTATTTGCAACATTTAGAAAATAGAGAGTTGTTAAAATAATATAAAATATTATTTATTTTGGCACAATTATTCAATGACATTAATTATATTTTATTTAATTTTATTAATATAATTTAATTTTTTTAATATTTTTTAATTAAATTAACAATTAATCATTTATTATAAAAAATAAATAAATGACAATACATAATCGTATCCTCATATTATGCAACCTCACTAAGAAGGAAAAAAGAATTCTTCAGGTGTGAATATAAAATGAAAAAAATCCTGAAATGCCATGTGTTTATATGGTTTATACGTATACTATAAATTAAAGATCTCCATGTTTTGTGCAAATGTAAATACTCTTTCGAGTTAACCATACAAACACGCCAACAACCGTGTACCACTTCTCCTCTCTCAACTATCTTCAATCTCTTTAATCTTTCCACACATAAAACATTCTCATAAAAATAGAAAATCAGATTCAATCTCATAATCCAATTAATTTCTCTTTTTTCTTGTTAATTAATTAATACATTGTGTTTCCACAAAACAAAATGGAAAAGAAAATCCTTGATCTCATATTAGTCCCAAGTGGTCTCTTTGTAATGGTCACATACCATTTATGGCTTCTCTATCAAATTGTCAAACACCCCACCAAAACTGTTATTGGTGTCAATTCAATCAATCGTCGTTTATGGGTTCAAGCTATGATGGAGGTACATACATATTTTCAATTATAAAATTCATTCCTTTTTTTCCTTTTCAATTTTTTATATTGTTAAAAAATGTTCACAATTATACCTACCCACAACAACAATTCAAAATCTTTTTCCTTAATTTTCTTTCCTTTGTTTTAAAGTTTGGATTTTTATTCATGGGATTTTAGCTTTTCATCAAAAAGATTTAACTATACTTAAAGATTTTGTGCGTGACGGCATTAAGTTTTTTACACATTTATTATTCAATAAAGATTAGACATAATCAGTGTAAAGAAATTTTATACGTTGATTAAATAAAAATTATATATAATATATAGTGTAAAGAAATTTTACATTACTATTCGATAAAAATTATTCGTTGTTAGTGTAAATAATTTTATACATGCATTTGATAAATATTTATCTAGATTGAAATTGATTTTATTTTTTTTGGTTAGGATGTGTCCAAGAATGGGGTTTTGGCAGTGCAATCTTTGAGGAACAACATAATGGCATCAACCCTATTGGCTTCAACTGCAATAATGCTAAGTTCCCTTATTGCTGTGTTAATGAGTAGTAGAAATGAAGAAAGAAGTGTTGTGTCAGTGGTTTTTGGTGATAGAAGTGAGCTTGTTTTATCAATCAAGTTTTTCTCAATATTGGTTTGTTTCTTGTTAGCTTTCTTGTTAAATGTTCAATCAATAAGGTACTATAGTCATGCAAGCATACTCATCAATGTTCCTTTCAAGAAATTGTCACCAAATCTTAGGCAACAAATGCTAACAGCTGAATATGTTGCAAACACAGTTAACCGTGGAAGCTATTTTTGGTCACTTGGTTTGAGAGCATTTTACTTCTCTTTCCCTCTTTTCATGTGGATCTTTGGACCTATTCCTATGTTCTTTTCTTGCTTTGCACTTGTTTTCATGCTCTATTTTTTGGATGTTACATTTGAATGTGGTTGGGTTAATGTTGGAGTTGATGAGGATGATTGTGTTGAAGATGAACTACACAAGCAACACCATGTTGACATGGAATTACAAGAGCCGATTAGAAATCAGTCAATTTGTAATTAGGAGCGACGACATATTTGATAGATAAATAAAATCTAGATGGATGTAATTAGGTTTAGATTTTGATATAATAGTTTTGCTGCCGCAATATCAGTTGATTTTGATGTAATGATTATGCAATTATAATACTGATGACATTATTGGAGAAAATATAATTTTGTTTGTTGGTTAACCTTTAACTTAATACATATTTAATTTTACAACGAAATTAGTAAAATTACAATGAATCACTTTGATTTTGTTAATTAAACCACCTTAATTTACATTTATGTAATAGTTTGTCAACTAGCTAGGAAAACATTGTGTATAATAATAGAAATCTATATTCAAGTTCAACTCAAGTTGAATTGAATTGTATGTTAAGTTAATTGGAGACCTTTAGAACGGTCAAAAGTCATGAAATAAGTGTTTTTTGTTTGCACTTTAATTTTTGTTGATAATTATATCAATTTCACACAATCTCTACTAAAATTAAACTCTCAAACTCACTATAGGAAAGACACTGAACAGAGGCTCAGAGAGAAATATATTTGTTTTCACTTTGCTCTATTTCATTCATGTTTGACTCATATTTTGCATAATTATATTATATAGCCATTTGTAGGTAATCATTTCATTATAATAATTATAAAAAATCAATGTAAGGGAAAAAACATATATGTTACCTCACATCACATTGAGTATAATATTAAATAAAAGAGTGCAATATACAGAGTCTGTTTGTTATAAATTATTAAAAAAATAATTTTAATATTCAATAATTAAAATATTATGTTTTAAAGATTTTTCATAAAATAAAAAATGGTTTTGTATTTGTCAGTCATAATAAAAATATAAATTTTTTAAAATATCTATCGTAAAAAATGATATTTTTTTTATAAGCTATTGAAACAATCTTTCATTTAAAGTAATTTTTAAATATTATTTTTAAAAAAATTACAACAAACCGATGAAAACTCTCAAAAGTAATTAATTTTTTTAAGAGAAAAGTTGTTTCAAAATTAATCATTAAATATTAATTGTTGGTATAAAAGCATGAAATTGAGAGTGATATATACAAACTATTTTAAAAGTGTGATTGAAATAAAATAATTAATGTTAGCATTGTAAAACTTTTTTCATTCGAAAAATTCCATTTTTTTGTCATCATATCAATATTATCATATATTCACTTATGTAAACATTAGTGTGAAATATATGAGAGTTATATTCTGTTTTTCAAGACATGTAAATTAGTTTATAATTATAAGTTATAAGATCTATTTGATAATATTCATTCAGTAGTGTATAATGTTTTTTGAAAAGCTACTTGAAGTAGCTTTTGAGCTTAAATTTATCATTTTTTTTCTAATTTTATTTTTATTATTGTAATTAAAATCTATTTTTATCTTTTATAATTTATTTATTTAAAATAAAAAACTAGCTAAAAAAATTAATTAAATTAATAAATTTTAAAATATTTTAAGCATTAATTGATACAAAATTAATTTTTAATTAAAAATGTTCTTTTATATTTTATATTTTTAATCTAATTAAATCGCTAATTTTACGAAACACTTCAATTAATTTAACAATTATCAACACTACGCCAGAAATGACATTTAACAGCGCCCATTTTATAGCGCTTTCTAAACACAAGCGCTGTTGTAATTATATTTTAAAAATAACGGAACCTATTACAGCGCTTTTTATGTAAAGCGCTGTAAAACAAGCGCTGTAGTAGGTCATATAACGTTTGCGCATCACGTTATAAGGATTTTACAGCGCTTGTCAAAAAAGCGCTGTAAACGGAAGCGCTTTCGCGAATCAGTTACAACGCTTTTTTCACAAGCGCTGTAAAACACATGCGCTTTCATTGAATTTAACTACCTATTACAGCGCTTTTTTAACAAGCGCTGTAAAACACATGCGCTTTCATTGAATTTAAAAAATAACATAACAAAACACAAAAACAATAAGGCCTTTTAACAGCGCTTATTTGGACAAAACGCTGTAAAAGAGCCTTCTAAAATTAACCTAAAGAGACATTTTAGAGCGCTTATGTGGGAAAGCGCTGTAAAAGGCTTTAAAAAACATTAATATAACATAATAACACACGGAGGTCTTTTACAGCGCTTATTTGGAAAAAGCGCTGTAAAAGAGCCTCTTAAAATTAACATAAAGAGACATTTTAGAGCGCTTATGTGTAAAAGCGCTGTAAAAGGCTTTAAAAAACATTCAAATAACATAATAACACACGGAGGTCTTTTACAGCGCTTATTTGACAAAAGCGCTGTAAAAGGCATTCAAATAACATAATAACACACGGAGGTCTTTTACAGCGCTTATTTGACAAAAGCGCTGTAAAAGGCATTCAAATAACATAATAACACACGGAGGTCTTTTACAACGCTTATTTGGAAAAAGCGCTGTAAAAGAGCCTCTTAAAATTAACATAAAGAGACATTTTAGAGCGCTTATGTGTAAAAAGCGCTGTAAAAGGCTTTAAAAAACATTAATATAACATAATAACACACGGAGGTCTTTTACAACGCTTATTTGG
>NC_021161.2:38305540-38329106 GCF_000331145.2 Cicer arietinum
TTTTTTTAAAAAGCGTTGTCTTTTATCTTTGTGCCCAAAATTATTTTTGATCCAAAATCACTTCACAATCAGTGCACACAACAACAAAACATATTCAAATACCATAAGCAGTTCACACAATCAGTAGAACATAAATCAGAACTCTGTAACTTTTTTAACATATATGTAACTCTGTAATTTACAACCTAAGTAACTACATTCAGATACATATATACAACCTAATTTACAACCTAATTACCTACATTCAGATACGTATATATATATAACCTAATTTACAACCTAAACTACATTCAGATCCATATGCATGTTCATATATTGTGTCCTATGATCATTTACATATAATAACTAACAGAATATACATTATATGCACTAGCTACCATATAATATTCAGATCCCTTGCCCAGCAGCAAGCTATTTCCCAGAAAATCAAATAATTTTCATGTCAAGCACGTACTGACACCATTCTTCCTTTAATTCCATCAGATCTTCCTCAGAATATGATGGACTGGAATTGGCAAAGTACTGCAATATAAAAATTGAACATATTATATTAAGTTAGTATCAAATATATAGATAATTTATATATGAAAATCATATAATGCAAATACCGTACCGTTTCTGGGATAATAGTTTTATTCTTCTCAACAATCTCCTTCATGAATCTCAATATGTAGTACCCACAGTCGATGTTATTTGTTTGACGAGGGCACTTTATTGAGATCCATGTAATGTTATTAGACTTCTGCTTCGACACTTTAGCACCTCTTTGAGCTCGATAAACTTTTAAGGCACTATCGAATGAATAAATGTGATTATTAGAGCATGAATATTTATATATATATATATATATAAATATTCATGCTCTAATAATCACATTTATTCATTCGATAGTGCCTTAAAAGTTTATCGAGCTCAAAGAGGTGCTAAAGTGTCGAAGCAGAAGTCTAATAACATTACATGGATCTCAATAAAGTGCCCTCGTCAAACAAATAACATTGACTGTGGGTACTACATATTGAGATTCATGAAGGAGATTGTTGAGAAGAATAAAACTATTATCCCAGAAACGGTACGGTATTTGCATTATATGATTTTCATATATAAATTATCTATATATTTGATACTAACTTAATATAATATGTTCAATTTTTATATTGCAGTACTTTGCCAATTCCAGTCCATCATATTCTGAGGAAGATCTGATGGAATTAAAGGAAGAATGGTGTCAGTACGTGCTTGACATGAAAATTATTTGATTTTCTGGGAAATAGCTTGCTGCTGGGCAAGGGATCTGAATATTATATGGTAGCTAGTGCATATAATGTATATTCTGTTAGTTATTATATGTAAATGATCATAGGACACAATATATGCATATAATGGATCTGTTAGTTATTATATAATGGATCTGAATGTAGGTAATTAGGTTGTAAATTAGGTTGTATATATGTATCTGAATGTAGTTACTTAGGTTGTAAATTACAGAGTTACATATATGTTAATAAAGTTACAGAGTTCTGATTTATGTTCTACTGATTGTGTGAACTGATTGTCTATAATATGTTATGTTCTACTAATTGTATGTAATATGTTCTGTTCTACTGATTGTGAAGTGATTTTGGATCAAAAATAATTTTGGGTACAAAGATAAAAGACAGCGCTTTTTAAAAAAAGTGCCATAAAAAGCTAAAAATCACTTTTCATTTCAAATAATTAATTTACAGCGTTTAAAAAAAAAAAAACACACATTTTACAGCGCTTTTATTAACAAGCGCTGTAAAATGTTGTTCTAAAGCGCTTTAATGGTGCACCTTCTACAGCGCTTTCATGAGAAAGCGCTGTAAAATGTACAAGAAAAGCGCTGTAAAATGCAGACCCATAATATGAAATTATGGGTGGGCATTTTACAGCGCTTTTTCGAGAAAGCGTTGTAATATGCACACCCATATATGAAATTATGGGTCTGCATATTACAACGCTTTCTCGAAAAAGCGCTATAATATGCACACCCATATATGAAATTATGGGTGGGCATATTACAGCGCTTTTTCGAGAAAACGCTGTAATATGCACACCCATATATGAAATTATGGGTGGGCATATTACAGCGTTTTTTCGAGAAAGCGCTGTAATATGTACACCCATATATGAAATTATGGGTGGGCATATTACAGCGCTTTTTTGAGAAAGCGCTGTAATATGCACACCCATAACTCATATGATGGGGGGCATATTACAGCGCTTTTTGTGAAGAAGCGCTGTAAAATGTGCATAACAAGCGCGCGTTGTATTTACATGTTTTATAACGCTTTTTTAAAAGCGCTGTTGTATCATTTACAGCGCTCGTTTCCACAGCGCTTATTTTTTTGAAAAAGCGCTGTAAATGGCTTAAAAAAAGCGCTGTAATATGCGTTTTTTCGCGTAGTGCAACTATCAATTAATTTTTACCACACAGACAGACGCAAATTATATAATTAATCATTTGTAGATATACACTATATATAATTATATAATTAGTTTGATAATTTGAGTTGAGACATTTGGTTTAACTTTTAGATTCCCATAACAATATTTTTCATATTTTTTAACAAACTAACCACTAACATTTACATATAAAAAAAATAAACTATATAATTGAATGGATAATAATTTTATTTTTGTATGCATTTTTGCCCTTATTATCAGGATCAGCATCAACACAACCATGTCCCCCTTTCGTGTAATAACAAACTTGTTTCAAGATAAATTGTTACCTATAAATTTCTGGCATGTACTGCAATTACTTATTTTTGCTCTAAATTTTTTCAGTTAGTTCTGATTCCCATGATACACTTTTAGGTAACAATTCACAAACATCTAAATGGTTCTGCAAATTGTTGCTTGCACACATAAATTAATTTAATTTGTATCTTTCATGATAACTGATTGTATGATAAAAAATAAATTAATATAGATTACTTGAATAAATGATACTGGAACTTGTCCTAGATATGGAGAAATAGTCTCTCTACAAATTGGGATGAATAATGTGATTTCATCTAATGTGAACTTAATTAATCTATCTCTACTTTGGGACACAATAAGAACACAATGGAATATTTTCCGTAACGAGTTAACATCTTGAAACCAAAGGAGGGAAAAAAAGTGGGTTTTTATATTCTCTATTTCTCAAAATAAATGGAGAGTTATATTTATGGATTAAAGTGAGATGCACTATCCATAAGGGTAAAACAAGTTTGTGTTGAGAACTAATAATAATTGTCATAAAATATTCAATAAACACTTTTAATCCGATGTGACAAATTAATTGATTATGATTGAATGACAATATAAATAATTTTATACCGTAAGTATATTACCTTTAAATTTTATATTTATTATTATACATTTAATTCTTATATACCGTATCAGTATATTTTACACTGTTAGTCAATCATAATCATTAGATTATTAGAGATATTGACTATTACAATAACTACATTTATAACTATGTTTATGAATGATTGTGATGTTCTGATAATGTAGATTTTATTATATTGAAAGTGCATGACAATTAAATTTATATTACTATATGTAATAGTTCAATATTATTACCTAAGGATTTAAAGGAAATACACTGTAAGATTGTTTCACACTCACAATCAATAATATACCGTTACGTCAACAAAACATTAAATAATTATTTTTAAATTAAAAATTATATGATAGATTAAATAGTTATGACTAGACGACAATGTAATATATTATCAATGTTCTACCTTTAAACTCATCAACCGGTTAGAATAACTATATTTTAATGAATTTAAACTATGATTTTTATTTTATGTCTTATTGGTGTACACATATTTTTAAAATAAGTGATATCAGTTCAATTTTTATATACTTTATACAGGCATGAGTATAATAAGGAAACTCTTCATTTTTTCTAATAAATAGAGAATTCAAAAATAATACAACACACTGTAATTATAAACGGGAATTGCTCACTTTTGTAAAAGAGTAAAATGAATAATACTAATAATTGTTAATAAATTAATAATTAATATATATAATTATATGTAGCATAATAAATCTTTAATGGTCATAATATTAAATATTAATTTTTTTATTCACAAGTATCGTTTTAAAAGAGTCAATTATAAAGAAAAATATATATAAAATGTATAACACTCTTTTGAAATGTGTAATTTACTTTATACTATAAATGAATAATATTGAGAGAGAAATTAAATAAAATGAAATGAACTGAATAATATCAACTGTTTATAAAAATAAAAATAATTGAGGTTAAATAAGTCTTCGATTCTTATAAAATTTCAAAATTTTATTTTGTTTATATATATATATATATTAAATCTTTTTAGTTTTTAATTTTTTCTTCATTTTTGATTATGCTTTTAAGTCAATTTTTGTTAGTCCTTCAAATTTTTGAATGATATTTTATTCATATGAATCTTTTTTATAAAAATTTAAAATTAATTAATAAAAATAAATTTGTATATAAACTTTAATATAGTAAAAACTTGAAAATAATTTTACCCCGTCTTCCAACAAGAATATTTCATATTACAATGTAAATCTCTGTTGTTACCTTCTTTTTTAAAATTTATCAAATACTATATATTTATAAGCTATCAGTTATACTATAGTGTTTATTCCCATAATTTTCTCTTATATAATAATGACAATATTGTTTTGAGGCAATAAACCAATATTTGGTTGAATCTGCACACACGTGGACAAGCATCACACACAAAGTACAGCTAGTACAAATTAAGTACTTCAAAAGCATTTTCTGTGGGATATTTCATGGGAAGCAAAGTCAAAACATTAAACAAATTCTAAAGAAAATGTCACTTTTCCAACAAAGTATTATATTACATTTCTTGCATATGGATTTTTAAGTTTGATTTTTATAGAGAAAAATATATCACAAAGTTTTAGATAATATGGTGATTATAATTTTACTTAAACTAAAACACTATGATATAAGAAGTGAATGTTTGAATCATTTAATTATTTGATCGAAATTTGAAAGATTTCATTTTTGTAATTCGAAAAATTTAATTTTTGTAATTGTACCATTAAATACTGAGTTACTAAATAATAAATCAAAAACATTATTAAAAATTTAAAGATTGTAATTAATCAATCAATCAATTATTAACATTAAAGAATGCAAAATGAGATCATAACCCATTGATGATTTAGTAAAATATCTTTGTGGCCTTCTTCCTCTCTCTATCCTATGTCTTTCTTTCATCTACCCATTAATTAGTGCTTTAGTAGTAATAGTCCACCAACTTGGTGGAAGTTTTGAATTCAATAGTTTTGCATTGTTAATTTTGTTAGTATTACTTTATAATAAAGTCTAGTAGGTAATCATGCTCCAACATGCCCAATTTATTTTTTAACTTTTTAAACCTCAACCCTATTAATGCCCTAGTACAAAAGTCATAGACACTCCTTTCTTTTTAGGGTGTTATGTTAGAATTTGTGTTAATTAATTAAGGAATGCTGCAACATATAGGTAAAGTTACTCCACTTATATGATCATTAGTGGAAGGGTTCAGGTCTCAATAAAGTGAAAGGAAACAAAGGGGAAAATACTTGAAGCTTTATTTACCAGGGTCTTGCTATTAAGGTATCATGTTAAGAGATACTATAATTGAATGAAATATTAGTAAAAAAATATTTTAAAAATTGATTTATTTAATTTTAATTTTTAATTATATACATCAATTCTTTTAATATAATTTTATCTATATTTTATTTTGAAAAAAGTATAAAATTTTGTATTTAAAAGAGAAATTTTTATTACTTTTTAGAATTTATTAAATACACCATAGTTTGAAGACATGATTTCTACATTTGATTCATTAGCCTCTGTCCTTAAGGTACTTGTTAGAGTTTTTGTAATTGTTTTCTCCACACAGCAAGCACCATTTGTTGCCCATATATTTCATTTATCCATAATTTATTTATTTTCTTTAACCCATGACCTTGACAGGGAGACAAGAGCAACAAAAAAGCAAGTTACAAGTAAAATAATCTGAGTCATAAGTACAAATATTTATAGTTTATCCATTATTTGCCATAACTACCTTTTATATTATTTCTAACACACCTAAAACTAGAGTATATATCATGTGCCCTAAACTTGTTGTATGGTTTTTTTCTTATAACAAAAATCCAGGGTATGTTTAACCAATTGGAGGATAAAATATTCTTCTTAATAAAAAATGAATCTGTATCGAATATCAATACATAGAAGTGTGTTTGAGTTAACAATTTAATTAAGAACTTATTTAATAAGCTATTTTAAGGAGTTTACTCTTTTGGGCGGGACTCATGCCAACCCGATCCTATTCATGAATAAGTATGGAATTTTAATGATGTAAATATGAGTAAATTTTTGTGTGAAATAGTTACAATTGGATTGATCATTAGCGGGAATAAAATATGCTACTAATATGATTCATATGTGGGGATAAAGTTACCACCGGGTTGACTTTCGGTGGAAATAAAATGCGCAACTAATTTGATTCATATGTGGGAATAGAATCACCACTGAATTGATCGTTGGTGGGAATAAAAAGAGTGTTTGAGCAAATGATACTTTACCAATGAAACTAAGTTCTCACAGTAGCGGATACAATGCGGAAGGGGGAGTTGAAAGATGAGAAATTGCTGAAAAATCACCAAATCATAAAAAGACCTGCAGAAGGTGGCCAGAGACATGCGCATGCCCTCACACATGCAAATTTAGTAGAGGCGCATGGGACCAACACATAGAGAAGACGGACACGCATGATAGTTGTAGTGTCGTTTGGCGACAGGAAAGGCTATATCGTGCTCACCGAAGGATTGTGCGGCGTTGTTTGTTGGTTTTGGATGCGTACTAGAAAATGAGCAATTTGTGTTGGCACAACTGTAACAGAGTAAAAACAAGAACAAAATAGTGACGACTGGTGTAAATCACAACTGTGTTTGAAAGAAAAAAGACTGGAAAAACGCACAGTGAATGCAACGCTTTTGAGGCAGCTATAACGTCGTGGCTGGTTGCTAGAAAGGCAATCAGAGTTGACAGAGACAAATGACTGTATGAAGCCAAAAAATTGAAAGACTGAAAAAATGTGGTGTTGCTGGCAGCATTTACCGTCGTCGGCAACAGTAGTGAAGCACCGAAACGGGTCACATAATCAGAACATGCTCTGATACCATGAATTTTGCGGTTCCCTCTATCCTAGAGACCAGGAGATATGAGCCTTTGTTCAAATCCCATGACCCAACTCTGAACTTGGAGTGGGCAGGTCAGCTAAGTGCAGCCACCAACCTAACATGTTGAACCATAGCCATGTTCCATCACAATATTGCCCCTAACTCTATTCCCACATATGAATCAAATTAATAGCGCCTTTTATTTCCACCAACGGTCAACCCAGTGGTGAATTTATTCCTACATATGAATCATATTAGTAGCACATTTTATTCCCATCGATGATCAATTCAGTGGTGACTCTTTCACACATGAATCATTAATGGTGTCTTCCCTTCTCAAACTAGTCCAGCAGTTGTCAACCTTAGTTTCATTTTTTTTTTTTGGTGATAAAATGTTTTGATGTAACAAGTTTAAAGCTTGCAGAATAAGGGGGTAACTCTTGAGGATCCGTAGGATGTTAAGCGTGTGTTGGAGGTAGCTCTCTTTGACGACTAGGAGCACGAAATCGACGAGCGTCTGCCGCATTTCTGTGGGATAAAGTGCGACTTCGGAATCGTTGTTCTAGTACGCGTTAGCTTGATGGAGAGTGTTAAAATTCAATCTATATTTTAATTATTCATTGATTATGCAACATTATAGGCTATTTGTTAATAATCCTAGTTAATACAACTTCCAAGACATTGAATGTATTTATTGCAACATCATTATAAATATGAAGGTGTGTGATCTCATTAAATAAACAAGAAACATATAAATCAAATCTTTTGAAGTGACTAACTACCAAAACTCACATGCACCCTTTTTAAGGTGACATGATGGCAATCATACCACAATCTCAACCTCATGATGGCAATAATCACCATTTATCATCAAGGTTCGAAATCAGACGATGATTCTTAAATCATGGATCATCCGAACATCCAACTCATAAGCTTAATAGATTTCTTCTAGAAATCCTAATCAATATCCTACAAAAGGACACTTGGTGCAGAACAATGGTACACACTATTCTAACAACAACAAAAACATCTCGCTCTAAAACAAGAATCGACTTGATCGTCGAAGTAAGTGCAGATACACCACCTCCACTGAGAAACAACAACCGCCTGTCACTACAGAGTCATCGTCTCCACTTCCCCAACTAGGAATCTAGATCCACTCGGATCAATGACTATTGACTTCTTATAGCTTTATTTTTGTGAATGTCTTTTATTGGGTTTAGATAAAGAATAAAATATTGATTGTGTTAGATGGTTGGGTTAAATAAGTTTTTGATTCTTATAAATATATCATATTTTATTTTTAGTCTCTCTAATTTTTTTTTCAAACAATGGTTTCTCAAATATTTTTCGTCAATAATTTTGATATTTGCTTTTTAGGCAATTCATGTTTATTATTCTAATTTTTGAATCATTTTTTGCATGCATATTTAAAACATTATAAAATCTCTTCTACAAATATTTAAATTTTTTTAATAGTGGATGAATTAAATATGATTTTTTGAAAATTTTTAACACTTAAAAATTCATATTTAATTAATCTTTTGTTAAAAAATTCTAAATAAGAGAAAATGCCTAAAAATTTGAAACATGCCTAAAAATATAATATTCTAAACATACCTAAAAAAATCATTCAAAAATTTCGAATGATACACATGATTTGCTTAAAAAGCAGGGACCAAAATTGTTAATTGAAAAGATTTGAAGGTATATTGTTTGAAGAAAACTTTTAGAAGGACAAAAAACGAAATATTGTATATTTATAGAGAAAAAAAAACTTATTTAACCTAGATGATTTGATGATGCAAAAAGATTATAACCCCTGTTTATAATGAGTTTGCCTCTCATTAGCTCTAGATATCAGAGAAGGAAAAGAGATAAAATGCATGTTAAGGAATCTGCCTGTCTAAGATTTTTTTAATTTTTGCTAAGAACATAATATATATACAAAGAGTCATAAAATACAATACAAGGATTTACATTTTTACAAATATTACATAGAATATGCCCATAATCACCCTATTTAATGTGTGTATAGATGCACACTCTTGAGAGGCCAAAGTGAGTTAATTTATAATACAAACTTACTCGTTTATGATCTCATGGCCATGACTTGCTAATTTCTACTATCTTTGAATGTCAGTTACTTTTAGTTTCATCTTCATGATTCCAGCTTGAACTACAATTTCTCCTTTGGATGAATCCACTTTTAAAACAGTCACTTTTTTCCCAAGTGAAGAGACATGTATTGTATCACCAACCTTGGGAATTGCAGACCTATCTGCAAGATTAACAATTAGTCAATGAGAACTGCATATTCTCAAGATAGCACAACACCATGTGAAAAGTATGTCATTATTATCTCATAATAATAAGAGTTCAATAATTATGTAAATCCAACGTAAAAATATTTTACACAGACGTCCAATCATATTTTACTATTGTATCACACCATAATATTATTTTTTTAAATACTAGAACAAAATATCTACATCATAAGATATGATCGAATGTTTGTATACAAGTCAGTAAATAGAAATTAAATTCTCATAACAATTTAGTTTCTCATTATTTTCTTCTTGTGACATCACCTTGCAGTATAATTAAGAGCCCGTTTACATTGTAAAAATATTTTCTATTTTAATTTTATAAAATGTGTTAATTTTATTTGTTAATAACAAGGAGTAAAGAGATTTTTGAATTGAACAATTATCTGCATTTCTAGAAATAACAAAAATGTCAAAAGAAATGTTTTCGTTATATCCAGAAATGCATCATCTCTAACTAACATTTCATCTTCTTTTCATCGCAATGGATCACTTCAAAAGTCTCTCATCTTCTCATTAACTAGTTTTCCATTATTTTCTTTTTGTTTCATTATCTTGCATTATACCTGTCGATGATTGGTTAATTTTTTTAACACCAGATGGACTTCTGTCTGTAATAGCAGGTTCTTTGTTATCTGCTGCAGTATGGAGGTTGTTTGTTGTTGATACATGAGAGCTCTTAATGGCTTTATTATGCTGTGACATTTTCTTAGATGATGCATCCATCTCCCTGACCTTCTTGTGAAGGATGGATCTTGCCATCGCTGCAGCCTCGGAAACATCTCTCATCTTTTTAAATCTTAGACTTGTACTATGTTCCATGATCTTCCTTCTGGTGTTCAATAGACTACTGTGAAGTTCCCTGGATTGCCTACAATTACAAACATAAAAATTTACAAATACTCCAAAGAGTATAGTGGAATTTGCACATAATTAATTATATGCATGCAAGCATCCATTTAATGTGATTGTGTTTCAAAATGAAATTTATTCCAGAAATGGATTTTACATAAGTAATTTGAAGTAGATACTATTTTATATGTTACTAATAAATAAATAAAGTTGCAGATATGATTGTATGATCTATTTTTACTTGAATGCAATAGCAATTGAATGAGCTTACTCCATTCTCTTTTAAATACAGAAATAAGTACATGTGCCATCATTAGATAACAGCCTCGCTTTGTACAGAAATGAAAAGATATTGGAGATGAGGAATTTAATAAATTTAATTTTTAATAAAGCAAAGAGTCTCACTTTAGATAACAATCTGCTTCAGTTAATAGCTGTTGGTAATCTTGTTTTAACTTCTCCATATCAGTAATCACCTACATTTAAAGTAAACAACATCAATGGCTGCTGAAATATAACTTGTCAATTTATTTATTAAAAATATCTAATAGAGTATCAAGTTTAAGGCAAATCAATGGTCTATTCATTATGAAGTCTAAAACAAAAGGATTTAGGCACTCTATAGTCAGCAATTCACTTTACAAAGTAAAGTAAGTAATCTCAACTGCGATGAGAAAATAAATAGTTGATAGTGTAACATATTTATGATTTGTTATACATGTGCATGTAATAAAAACCACTTATTTACTTGTCAATGGTTGATATTGTTTACTTTATCCTCTAAAACATTGCTTATTTTTAGTGGAGCCAAATCCAAAGCAAAAATAACATGAATAGATATGATGTTAAGAGGGTACCGCATGCAACTGCTAACAAATAATAAATACAATTATGATATATTAAAAATACCTCATCAATTTCCGCACTAGCTGAACCATATAACTTACGAGCAGAATCTATAACAACAGATGGTAGTCCCAGCCTCTCGGCAATATTGATTGCATTTGAGCGACCTACAATGAAAATATCATGAGTTATGTTCATTAAGTAGTATATATTATGTTTGATTCTCAATCAAGTTATCCATGAAACAAAACAAGCATTCTCCTATTAAAGCCACAAAGTTTGAAAAAATTCTTCTTGCAGAATCCATAGGATGAACACATTGGCAGATAAAGGGGGACAGTCAAAAGACAACGTACCGAAATATAAAATTTAAAAGCGAGAAAAAGTACATCAGTAACCTTGTCACCATTCCTATTGTTCATGAGTTAGAGTGCTTACCAGGTATGCCCCAGAGAACCTTGTAAGTTGGCTTCAGATTCACTTCATCAAACTCCATACATGCATTTTCAAAGGCCTCATCACTGCTCATGAAATGAAATCCATGAAAGTAAAAAACTTGAGGAAACAGCAAACAATAACATATCCATTTAATGCTTTGAAATAAACTAAAAGAAAAAAAAAGATACACAGAAAACACTATCAGAACAATGGATTTAATTATGATTCATTGATATCGTAAAAAATATTAGATTACAGTGAACTATATGGTGTCACCTGTTTAGAAAAAGAAAAGACCTATATTACAAGTTTTTTTTTTAATTTAACTATGGAATGGATCATATCTAAACAGCAACAAAAAATAATGCACAAAAATTTCTTTAACATTTTATTAGAAATAACTAACATCTAATAAACATTTGACAACTCATCTTGGGTGATGCCATGTCTTTTGTTTTAATACTTTTCCCTCTACTTCTTTTCTATTGTTTGCCCTTTTATTTTACTAGAGCAGATATTATCAGTTCAAAGATGCCAAATCATTGTGTTTTCCTTTAATGTTTTGTCTGTCATTCGAATCAACTACCTATATTTCAGGGTTTTCAGTTCACCATGATGTGTCGTTGCTATAGTCAATAAACAACCGTCTTGGGCAAAAGATTCCAATAATGACATTCCTAGAGCTGCTCCTTCAAGAGGGTTTGTTCCTGCACCAACCTAACAATTGCAAACATTGCTCTATCCATCATTTTCCATGAAATTACATATTTGAATAGTTAAATAAACTCACACAATACATACCTCGTCTAGTAGCACCAGTGACTGCCTTGTTGATTGTAATTTAATATTCTGCAAGATAAAATTTAAAGTAAGAAAATCTTATGTAGTTGAGATATAATAAAAGAATATTATATGTCACTTGTGAGTATAACATCACTAACATGTAATAAACAGCATTTAAAATGTTAATCGAGCTCAACTGACATATTTATAAGTTGCTCAAATTCACTGGAGCATAGTAACGTATTTAAGTATAAGATGTTTATAAATGCAAAATGAATATGAACAAAGGAAGGTTTCAATTCAGCATTAAGTTCTATTGAACACAAATACAACATATTTTCCTTACACTGATCTGTTTCAAGTGGCCAGAGAACGTAGACAGAGACTGAGATAAGGACTGCTCATCACCAATGTCAGCAAAAACAAAATCAAACCAAGGAATTTGCACAGATTCAGCAGCAAGAACATAGAGACCTGCATCATGACAGGTGAAGAGCATAAACACCCTATGAGTAAGCAGAAATGAAATATATGCAGCACATGTTTGGCTTCATTAATCAATCCTACATAGGTTATTCATGAGTGACAATGGTGGATTAAAAATGAAATGAAGATTCTATCCAGCCCGAGGAAATCACAACATTGCACCCAATTTTCACAATACTTCAGCATTTAGTGTTGCAGCAAGGTCTTCCACCACACTGCAGATTCGCCACAATGTGGCATGATTAACACTGTAGATAAGAACTACTAACTTCGATTATATTTGTAGTCTATGTGGGATCTGAAAACACCCATGAAAGTGTTAGAGGCTGCAAAGAAGACAGCAAATGATTCCAACACCCCCTCAAACCCAAGACTAGATATCTGGAGTGTTGATAAGTCCAGTGAAAAGATATTCAATTCATATCTCAAGTACAAAAGGTTAAATATCCAGAGGCTCATCATGAAGATAAATTAAAACAAATGAACTTTTACTTCAGAGAATACCATATTGATTCTCTTTATGTGCATGTAATAATGGTAGACATCGAGAGAAAGAGAGGAAACATGATTACCTGATTTTGCCATCATAGCAGCCAATCCTACAGTCTTCAAACATATCGTTTTACCGCCAGTATTAGGGCCAGTTATAACTACAACACGAGTTTCATTAGCTACTAAAAAGTCAACCGGTACTGGCTGTGGTTGAGCTTTGTCCAGTGCAGCAACCTGCCAACCAAAAGTTCTTTATAATGAGTCTAAAATAATCATCAGATGCACGATAAGCAGCAGATAGCCATAAAGTCACTGATAATATCAAATATCTAAAAGTTTAAAACAGTGATATTCGCTGGTTTCAATGGAAGATCTCTAACAACCTCTTGATGATATATTCTTCTCGTAAGTTATTTCCTGATGTTTTCCGAAGTGAATAAGAGAGAGAAAGAGAGAGAACAGTAGTCTTGTGTTATTTGTGACTTAACTGAAGTAGAGTTATTGACATCCTCTTTGGCCTTTTGTAAATTCGCCCTATGACTCTGAAGCAATAAAGGATGATAAGCCTTGGGAAGATACAACATCCATTCCCTATTGTTGGGTAACGGTCCATTGGAATCTTCGTTCCTTGTTAAGAAGGATTCAGCAGTAGAAGAGCTATTCCTATCAGGCAGAAATATATGGGGATTTGATCCTCCAAATGAAAGACCATACGTAGCACGAGCATTAATCTGCATATATGAACAGCATTACTGATAATCTTTTCGCACAGAAAGCATATGTTTACAATTGGTGAACCACTTCACTAAAAAAACATTACAAGGTATTTACCACATCGAGTTGAACCAAACTGTTTAATATATTTTCAATATCATCGACGTCTAGCTGAATCTGCAAATAAATTATGACAACATAAGGAAAGAGAAAAGAGAACATGCATGTCACGATCTGTGGAATACTGTATCCCTATAATTTGGCTCATTTAACTGTATTCTCGTGTATATAGCTCTAAGCTCAACAATTGTTGTATTATTCAATATATGAGTGAAAACACTATTTTGTAAATTCAGAGAGAAATTGTCAGATTGTCTGTAAGTTGTAACCTTTTTGGTTAATGCCAAGAGCACATCTGCCTCAGCCTTTGCTACCAAACCTCTTGCTCGCTGCAACTCGTCATTTAAGGGAACAGCAGAAAGTGGTTCTATAGTACTTCCTACTCCTGAACTACTTCCAAAAAAATTATTATATTCAAGAGACGAAATTTTACGCCTTACCTACTGCCTTTATTGACAAACATATTATTTCACAGACAATGAATAATTGGAGCTATGTTGAGAAATTTTATAAACCTGGACAACAATAGACCCTTAAAACTTGTTTTCTGTCCAGAATCCGTTCTTATGCACCACCTACCATCGATGTTATTCACTTCCTGTTTGAATTCTCACAAAATCAATAGGAAAAGAAAGAACCGTCCGGGAAGAACGAAACGCATGTACAGTAAGGTGTATCTTACACTTACAAGAATTGATGTTTCACTCTTTTCATTTCTGATTAAGCTTTCCATTAATTGTTGTACCTGAACAAAGGAAACAAATAATCTGAAAAATGGGAAGTATAAAATGAACTCCTTTAGAGATATTATATAAATCATTCATGTGTTGTTGCCTAAATGCACTCTAAGAAACAACCTAAGTACTTTGAGATTTTTTTCATATTAATTTTAAAAATAAACAATAAAAGAAAGAAAATTACTCTAACTTCCCAAGTATATCGGAAATTGCATGCATCTCCCCGCCAATATTAAAGAGCAATAAAATTCTCATGTACTTTTTAGTAATAGTATGCACCGCAAAAGTATCCTAATTAAACTTGGCCTAACACAGAAAGTGACAGATAAAGCAACCAGATTTTTGTCAAACAAAATAGATTAGTCATTTTTCACAAGTACCCAAAGTTGAGTTGAAAGTTTGCTGAAAAATCATCCTAGTGAGTGGCAGAAATTAGTTCTATCTGCATAAAATTGAATGATACAGTTACAATTTTGATCCCTTCGCGGCTTTTTCAGCTAAACTATGGTCTTGTTTTACCCAAATATGATGGCTCTATTTATATTCCAGTTGAATCAAGTCAGTATCTCCCGAAAACACATTACCAAATATAGTAAAAAAAAAACAGGAGTTACCTTTCTCTCAAGCAGTTGCACTTGTTGACGTGACTTTTTAAGCTCTGAACTCTATAACCAGGAGGAAAGTTTAAATCATACATGTGTTTGAAATAAGAGAAGAAGTTGACAATTAGCTAGTTGTATGGCAGCAACAAAGGATATATTGCATCTTTGAAGTATTTTCTTAGTAAATACGAAGTAATGAAGAATGTTAAAAGAAAAGCCATGAAGTAACAAATGCCATGCCATCTTAAATCAAAGAAAATCAATAAGTAATAGATGCACAACTTGTAGGATTAGATAAAGGGAACTTGTATGAGATACGGAACGAACCGCAGAGTCCTTGATAGAGCCATCTTCGTCAATAACTTGTTCTATAGCTTTAACCAAAGATCGATTAAAGACAAACTCCATTATCTGCAAACATGTTCATAAGGAGGAAAAAAAGTCTCAGACATGGTAAAAATAGGGTCTGTTTGGCTTTTTTTTCAACAGACATCCTCCATCAAAGACAATCCTGTTCAAGGCACAGTCGAACATTAAATGTGAACATCTCTCTCAGCGAGGCCTCAAACGGTGGTTCGCCAAGTTATGGTGGTTGGTTTGGCTTTAGCAAACAACAATCACTAATAGTTACAAAAATGCTACTTTGTTTCCACTTTATTTCTGATTTTTAGAATTTAGACAAAAAATAGTTAAGTTAAAACAGCAAAAAATTTGTTCTATTCAAAATTTTGAATTGCTCACGTCACAATTCTTAATATTGCAAATAATTGTAATCAAATGCAGCCTGAATCATAGATGCAGAGACATCATAAATCTTGATGTCGCCGTCCAGATTGCAGTCACAAACTTTTTAAACCCTGATTTTACATAAGAAACTATTCAAATGTTTGAAAACTTAAAAGAAAACAACCTCTTTATAACTACACGTGAACACAGAAAATTGAAATGGAATTATTAATCAAATGATATACTATATTTTCAAAATCTCATTTCATTACTTACCACTTCTGTAAGAGGCATGAAACGGCTATACCAATCTCTGTTTTGCTTAATTGTAGCTTTTAAATCACCCTGCAATGTGTCAGCACACTGAAGAAGAGACAAAACAGCCCTTGCCTCATAGCCAGTTACCGGTATGGTTCTCCGCGCATTTTGAATTGCAGTTTTCACCTACAGCAACCTTAAATCAACAACTTGGCATCAAAGCAAATATGAACATTATCTGATATCATAAAAAAGAACCCACTTTTATACACTAGTTACCTACCAGCATAGCATCAATGTGACCAAAGTGCAACCTGCACGAACCATGCTTGTGCATTTCGACTGCAGCATTGGTTTCTTCGAGAAGTTTGAGACTCTCCTCATAAGTTCGACTCAGGGACCACAGTTGATCCTGTCCCATGAACACCAATGGTATAAATCATTAATTCAGTCCATCAAGTATAACTCTCTCTCATATTTATGTCATGTTTGAATATACAAGCTAATTAAGCACTTATAGCATAACAGTCTATCATATATAAATACTTCTGCATAAACTATTTCTATAACAAAGATAGAATAACGTCAAACTGCTTTTATATAAGTTATAATCTATTTTCATAAGCTATCCTGAAGAGTTTATTGGGAATAAACTGAAAACAAATTTATGGACATGTTATATGTTATTTCCATAAGCTCTCCCAAATAGTCTCACAAATGCTTGTGTTAGGAGATAAACTCAAATAATTCGATCAATAAAACTATTAAATATTTCTAAAGTATATAAAATTCATCTCATTAATCCCTAAAATATATGAAAATGTGTCTCCTTAAATATAATGCAAAAATTCTTACTGATAGTCCAAATGTCATGGACTTCTATATAATTTAGAGATAAATCACTATTTTTACGTGAGATTGAATTAAAAAAACAGATAGAAACCGGTGTTAACAGAATTTAATTACAAAGGGAAATCTAAACAAGGATTTAATTCATTTACATTGTCAGAGTTTTTAATTTTTACACCGTCAGTCAATCACAATCGTTACAATACTATAACCGTTTCTAAAGTAATGTCTATGAATAATTGGGATGTGTGGAGTGTGTATAACTTTTTAGACTAACTAACGGCACATTGACAATTAAACTCTGTATATAATTACAAAAGATTAATTAAAGGATAGTTACCACCGTTTCCTCCAGAAGTACCAAATGTAATAACTACCATAACTTTAACTTAGTCTAACAACAACATAAACACAGAAAAAAAGAATAAAAAAGAATAAAAAAGAATAAAAAAGAATAAAACAAGAGAGAGACCTTGAGGGCGTGACGGCCCAAGGAAGTGGTGGCAAAGGAAGAGACCAAATCGGAGAGTTTGTCCCATTCGAGAACTCTGAGGCTGTCGTGGTGAATGGAAGCTACCAGAACGGTTTGTCTCTGTCTATGCTTCAGTTTGTTAACGGTTCTTATCGGAAAAGAGAATATGGTTGTTGTTGTTGTGCAAAAGAACAACATTTTAATTGGTTTTACAGACACACCAATGGGTTATCGAATTTGTTTCCACAAGGAAATGATTAGCATTTAGCATCACCCGCTTTTGATACTTAGAAGGGAAGAGTAAACCTGTAGAATGGAGAATGGAGATTAGATAATAGAAATGAAATGATAATAAATCAATCTTGAGATTTTTTTTTACTTATAATAATGGTTATAAAAATATTTTAAAAAATAATTATAACAACATAGTTTTTATGTTTACAGAATTTCGGTTTGGATCAAAATGCTTATTTTCGGTTTGGGTTGGATTGATTCCTAGTATATCTAAATTCTTTTTGTTTATAAATTTTTTTAAAATTACATTCATCCCAAAAAAAAAAACTACCTTACCATATTGTTTTTAAAAATATAATATAACTTATTTTCAATATTGATTTAACATCAAATATATATACATACAATAAATATCAAAGTTAAAATTTTCATCATAAAATACTTGCACACATAAAATAACTAAAATTGTTGGGCCTAAAATAACAAAATATTTGCAAGAATCAAAATAATTAAAGCTCAAGATCCTAAAATAACCACACACAAAAATAACTGATCCATTATGGATCAAGCCTTCTAATATCTAAGGTTTAAAAAAAAGTAAAATTACAAAAAAAATTAGGAAACTGAGTCGACCAGTTTTATCCGATACCTAATTTAAATTATTAGTTTTATTATTTTTAAAACCAAGTTCATCTAATCACCAAACCCAAACCATTCTCTTCGGTGGATCTGGATCAATTATACTAATTTGGTCGATTTTACTCAACCCATGAAGACTTCTGTGTCCCCCTCCAAAGAAGGTAAATCAATAGGTGAAACCAAAAGGAGTGCTGCTAAATTTTTTGAACACTCAACTTAGTCGCCCTAATCGTCTTTCCTTGAATTGTTGACTCATTATGTGATAGTCAGTCTAATTTGCTTTCTACACCTACATAAAAATGCCATAAAAAAAAAAAAAGGCATGTTATTCTAACCCCTCACCTAGTCCCACGACACGTAACTCTAAGTATTTTGATAAAATATTTATATATATATGGGGTATTAGGTAGCATAACTCTTAATATAGACATTTACTATTGTGGATTTCGTGTTGTTATTGCACTACTTGGCAAGAGTGGTGAATTATTGTAAAACATGTGTCTTACTATATATAGTATAGTATGGCCCGCGCGCTGCGCGGATATTAATTAATTAATTAATTTTATAAGTATTATAAATAATATTTCATATATTATAAATATAGTTATTTTATAATATTACTTTATTGATTTGTAATAATTGAATATGATTAGGAAAATTAAAATGAGAGAAAATCATGTATATCACACTCATCTAATTTAATTTTTAAAATATTTTGTAAAATTCGTATCATAACTTATTATATAGAATAATTGTTTGACTCATTGTACTTTGATTAACAATTTATTTTTTTAACATATAATGGTACTTGTATTTATTTGATGAAATAAAATATAAAATACATACCTAAAAATAAGATATAAAAATATTAAAAATATGATTGACTATTTAATATCTTTTATTTTAAAAAAAATGTTAATGTTGAATTATATTGTAGCGTAGTCTAAATATATTTGTTTTATTAGTATGATTTTTTAATTACGAGTATGAGAAATGGTTGAAAAAAAAATTATTGAATATATTTAATCAAGAGTTTGAAATTAATTTTATTAAAGATTTACATATACTTTAAATCAATTTTAGGTATTTAAAAGTTTTAACTAATTATTTGTGCAATTGAATTATAGTTATGTTGATATGTACCAAAAATAAATTTTATTAAAAAATAATTTAATTTTATGCAATACTTAAATTTTCATTTATTTTTTAACATTCAAATTATCATTAATATAAGAAAACTAAAATAAAAAATTGCATTTAATTATAAATATATAATTTAATTGATAAAAATTTCAAAACACATATATATAGTAAACTTTTGTTGATTATATTTTTTAATATATTCAGATATTATAATTTTAATAAAATTGTGTATTTTAATAATTAGAAGTAAATTTTTTAATAATTTTTCATATATTCTTATTTTATGATTATTTTTTATAAATTTGTGTATTTTTTGTCAAATTGAATATATATTTTTATTGTATAAAATGTTACTAAAAAATGGATTGACATAAATTGAAAGAAATCATAAATGAATTGACATTAATTAGTAATTGAATGTTTAACGTATAAAATCATTATTCACCATAATTGGAATAATATAATTGTCCATTAAAGGACGATATTTATGTCGATATTTATGAATGATTAGGTGATTTTTTTCCATTGAATTTAATGAGTAATAATATAAATTATTACAATTGGTAAATGACTAATAATATTATAAAATAATTTATAATTTATTATAAAATAACTTATAAAATAATTTGATAATAATATAAATTATAAATTATTATCAAATTGTAAAATAATTTATAAGTTTATTATAAATAATTGTAAAATAAGTTTATAATTTATAAATTTATTATAAATTATTACCATTGGTAAATGACTAATAATATTATAAAATAATTTATAAATTTATTATAATATAACTTATAAAATAATTTGATAATAATATAAATTATAAATTATTATCAAATTGTAAAATAATTTATAAATTATAAATTTATTATAAATAATTGTAAAATAATTTTATAATTTATAAATTTATAAATTTATAAAATAATATTATTATTGAGAGGAGGATTGAAGGAGATTAGGTAGAGCATGATTGAGAGGGGAGAAAGGAGAAGAGATCCACATCAGCTAAAAGCTGATGTGGGAAATATTTGTATACGTGGATGAAATAGAATGAGGTGGCATTCGGGGGTCTGTTTTAAATATATATAATAGATTTTAATGTGTTGTTTTTCAATGTTCATATTTTTATTGGTGTTATATGTTTTTATTTAAGGTGAAATTATTTTCGTAATTAAAATAATTTTCTTATGTAGCAATAAAATTTCCATTCAACATTTGTAAAAAAAAAATATATATTTTGAGTGATATCGTGAATTTCATTTGATAGTAAAAATTTGAAATGGATGTCCTTAAATCTTAACTCAACTGTAAAATATCAATGTTATTATTAGTTTGGATATTTTTGTTGGAATACTATCAAGAATGGAGGGTGAATCAATGGTGAAAATTGATAATTGAAAATTGTGGTGTTTTGAAAATGATGGAGAAAAGAGAGAGATTATAGAAGAGAGTTATTTTCTGATTTTTCATTAGTATATCAAAATGGCATTAGTTTTTAAAACTATACACATAAAAGTATTTATATGGGGTACAATGTGGAACCAAATTAATTTGGCCCAAAACAACAACATTTGAATTATATTTAACTTCCAATACACCACCTTAATTCAAATGCTCCACATTCTTCATGCCTAGCTTTATCACAAGTTTGTTGAAAACCTCATCCGTAACGCCTTTCGTCAACAAATCTGCAACTTGTTCTTCGCTTTTGCAATACCCCAAACGTAACTGTCCGGAACTCACTAGTTCCCTCAAATAATGAAACCTCATCTCAATATGCTTGCTCCTCCCATGTGCTATGGTATTCTTAGCAAGGTTGATGGTTGAAACATTGTCCATCAACAGCAGAACAACTCCTCTCGTGTTGCTGTCTAGCTCACGCAGCAGGTTCACTAGCCACACAGCTTGACATGCACATAACGAAGCTGCGATATACTCCGCCTCGCAAGAAGAGAGAGCAACCACCGGCTCCTTTTTAGAACACCAAGAGATTGGTGCCCCTCCGAACATAAAAACATAACTGACCGTTGATTTCCGATCGTCCTTATCTCTGCACCAATTAAAGTCGATGTATCCGAGTAATTCGCAACTTTTGCCCATGTCACTTGCAGGAAATAAAATTCCACAGCCAAGAGTACCTTTCACATATCTAAATATCCTCTTAACTGCTGCCAAATGTGATACCTTCGGCCTCTCCATGAATCTACTTGCAATACCGACACTAAACGCTAAATCTGACCGCGTATTGCACAAGTAACGCAATGATCCTATCAATCTCCGGTATTGAGTAGGATCCACATCTTGCTCATCTTCATTCTTGGACAGCTGCAAACATGCCTCGGCTGGTGTTGTGGCAGCATTGCAATGCTCCATATCACACCTCTTCAAGATCTCCATTGCATACCTCTTTTGATGCATGAACAGTCCCAACTTTGTCTTTTGGAATTCTATGCCTAAGAAGTATTTCATTGTGCCAAGATCAGTCATTTCAAACTCCCTCATAAGCTCTTCTTTGAACTTTGAAATGTAACTTTCACAGCTGCCCGTAATCAATAAATCGTCCACATAAAGACAAAGTATGATTACTCCTTCGCTTGCATCCGACTTCACATAAACACCATGTTCGGATACGCACTTCTTGAAACCAATGTCTATAAGAAAACCATCTATGCGTTTGTTCCAAGCTCTTGGCGCTTGCTTCAAACCATAGAGTGCCTTCCTTAACTTGTAGACCCTTGCCTCTTGATTTTTAATCACAAAACCAGATGGCTGTCCAACATAGACCTCCTCATCAAGTGGACCATTCAAAAATGCAGATTTGCGTCCATTTGATATAACGGCCAGCTGTTGTTATTAGCTATCGCAACAACTAACCGGATGGTTTCATGTCTTGCTACCGGTGCGAACACTTCATCAAAATCTATCCCTTCCTTTTGCAAAAATCCTTTTGCAACTAATCGAGCTTTATGCTTGATTATTTCACCTTTCGGATTCGCTTTCACTTTGTAGACCCATTTCACACCAATAGCCTTTTTATCTTTCGGTAAGTCAACCAACATCCATGTATTGTTCCTTTCAATTGATTTCAGCTCTTTCTTCATAGCACACACCCACTTTTGATCGCTTAATGCCTCCTCCGTATTCACCGGTTCGGATTCGGTCATTAGAGCGAAATGAATAATATCACCCTCATTGTTGATCTCGCTATCTTGGAACAATTCACAATCACAGAGTCTTTGAGGAAATCCTCTTCACCTTGTTGGTCGTCTACTTGATTCACCTGTTTCGGTTCTGAAAGGTTGTTGTAGAGCACCTTCAGCAGGCTGAAAATTCTGATTTTCCTGCAGAAAATCGATTGGCAAATCGATTTCCAGCTCTCCAGAGGCTCCAGAATGTTGATTTTCCTACTGACAATCGATTGGACAATCGATTGGTAAATCAATTTCCACCTCTCCAGGAATAAAATTCAGATTTTTCTGCAGAAAATCGATTGGTGAATCGATTGGCACTTCACCAGTAGCTCCAGGATTTTGACCTAAATCGATTGGTAAATCGATTGGAACTTCACCAGTAGCTCCAGGATTTCGATTTTTGTGGCATAAATCGATTGGCAAATCGATTTCC
>NC_021161.2:38329242-38330011 GCF_000331145.2 Cicer arietinum
GATTATGTTGAAATGCTACCGAACCGAAAACGCGCAAATGACTCAAATTCGGTTTGAATCCAGACCATACCTCTTTTGGAGTCACCTTTTCCAGCTTCTTTGTAGGACACCTATTCAACACATAGGCGGCTGTAGCAACAGCTTCTCCCCAAAGCTCTTTCGGCAAATGTTTCCCTTTCAACATGCTACGCACCATGTTCATAATTGTCCGATTTTTTCTCTCGGCCACGCCATTTTGCTGAGGCGTATAGGGTGGTACAACCTCACGCACTATACCCTCATCATCACAATACTTCTCAAATTCTCTCGAAGTAAATTCGCCTCCGCCATCAGTTTTGAGAATTTTGAGCTTGTGAGCCCTTTGCCGCTCAACCATGGATTTAAATCGTTTGAACACCTCAAACACCTCATCCTTCCTCTTTATGAGATAAATCCACAGCTTCCTACTAAAATCATCGATAAATGTGACAAAATATCGATTACCTCCATACGAACTTACTTGCATTAGTCCGCACACATCGGAATACACCACCTCAAGCTGATGTTTAGTCCTATGACATGCATCTTTGCTAAAACTATTCTTGTGTTGCTTCCCTTGTATACACTCTTCACATATCTCAGCTGGAATATTGATACTAGGCAGTCCAGTCACCATCTCATACTTTTGCAACGCGTTGAGATCTCGAAAATTCAAATGTCCAAGACGGTAGTGCCACAACCATTCATCACGACTTGCCGCTGTAGCTAAGCACCTATGCTCCATGATTTC
>NC_021161.2:38330461-38330985 GCF_000331145.2 Cicer arietinum
CTTGTAGTTGTCTTGACCACCACCTTTTGAACTGCCCTCACCTTTCCTTGAATTTTGTGACTATTTTCCATCAAAATTCTGGAAATTTTTCTTTCCTCTAGAAGGCCATTTCCCTTTCGATTTCTTATTCTTCTCGTTGAAACGGGCTTGCAAAGCAACTTCCGCTTTGGCTTTATCGTTTCCTCTTTTGTCCATCCTTTGTTCATGAGCTTCCAATGAACTTTGAAGTTCATCTTTCTTCATCGTCTTGAGATCCTTCGATTCCTCAATCGCCACCACAATATTATTGAATCTTGGTGTTAAAGAACACAATACCTTCGACACAAAATTCTGTTCGGAAACGACTTCACCACACAACTTCATTTGATTCCCCAAGCGTGTCACACGCGTCACGTAATCGTTAATCGTTTCCTTGTCTTCCATTTGAAGTAATTCAAACTGCCGCTTATGAGTTTGTAACCTCACCACCTTCGCCTTATCCGCTCCAGCATATGCTTTCTCAAGAATACCCCAAGCTGTCTTCG
>NC_021161.2:38331238-38336628 GCF_000331145.2 Cicer arietinum
CTGTAGCCTCTTTACCAAGAGGAGTAATGCCATCGGTAATCATATCAAGAACATCTTGATATCCAAACAAAACTTTCATTTGTTTGTGCCATTTGTCATAATTCTTCGAATCAAGAATCGGAAGGTTGGTATGGATTTTGTCATTGGAAACGGACATGATTGCAGCGGAAATTGGATATGAACCTTCCTCTTGATGCCAGATGTTGGAACACTATCAAGAATGGAGGGTGAATCAATGGTGAAAATTGATAATTGAAAATTGTGGTGTTTTGAAAATGATGGAGAAAAGAGAGAGATTATAGAAGAGAGTTATTTTCTGATTTTTTATTAGTATATCAAAATGGCATTAGTTTTTAAAACTATACACACAAAAGTATTTATATGGGGTACAATGTGGAACCAAATTAATTTGGCCCAAAACAACAACATTTGAATTATATTTAACTTCCAATAATTTTGACCCACATTTGAATATGGGATCTCATAGTTGTGTGAATCCGATATTTTGGATGATATCGTGAATTTCGTTTGATAGTAAAAATTTGAAATAGATGTCCTTAAGTCTTAACTCAACTGTAAAATATCAATATTATTAGTTTGTATATTTTGACCCACATTTGAATCTGGGATCAGATAGTTGTGTGAATTTGATATTTACCATATTTTTTAAGACAAAAAAAAATTTAAAATGAACTCCGATTTGAATAAAAACTTTGGATGGTGATTTGTAAACTTGACTTGTTAAAATTTAGAAATGAACTAAGATTCGTAAACATTGGATTTAAATTTTAGTGTTGGGAATGTGATTTCAATTTTGACTATGTTTGGTATTTTGACCATAATTTTATGTGTTTTCATCATTTTCGAATGATTCTTGTTGGATCGGTGACTAAACTCATTTTGCTACAATTTGATTATAAACTTTAAATAATTTGAAGAAATGTTCATATTTTAAAATAGACTGCAAGATGACAAAACATAAGTTGTTTTTTTTCATCCACTTGAAGCTTTCTAGTAAGAATGAAATAAACATACAAACCACAATTTATTAAATTAAAAATCATTTTTTAAAATTAGACATCACCGGCTTTTCACGAAGTGCATTTTTTTTAATCAAATCTGACATCAATTGTTATTTTAATAAAATTCGTGAAATTTATATTAAGATGTAGAAATTTATATTAAGATGTAGAAAAATGATGAATTCTTAAAGTGTGCATACTTTATTGTTAATATTTTCTTGCAAGTTGTAGAATGATTCATTTTCTTGAATTATAAAGTTTTAGGCTATTATCTTCCTTAGAGATAAGAGATATAAGGCGAATATGCATTGTAGAAATTTTAAAACAAAGACTCGTCCTAAAAAAAATTGAGTTGCGATCATTTTATTTATGAGGACATGTTTCAAATCTGTGTACTAACTGATTATTTTAATTTTTAAGTGATGCAACATGTAGTGGTAAAATATCATTTTTTACTGTAATCCCACCAATAAATATGTTTGTGCTCGTAACCTAGCACACACAACTGTCTCGCTCTCCTTACTTCATTTCTAAAATACAACAATCAAATATAATTGCAAAAAATTAGTATAAATGTATTATACATAGGGCACTGCAAATTATTCAGCATCCGAATATACACATTCGGATACTATTTTCATGTATACGGATGTACACATATGGATTAAATACTTTGACAGCGTTCGTCATCTAAATATATACATTTGAAGTCTATTTTCATGTACTTAGATGTGTATATCTAGATAATATCAATAAATTTTCTAAAATAGAAAAGCATTAAGAAAATTTAAATAAAACATAAATCTCGAATTTACCTTTTGATTGCGAGTGATTACGGTGAAATTTGATTATTGGGTGTTCAAATGAAGTAAAAATGAGATAGTGTATAATGTTTGGGTGTTCAAATGAAGTTATATATTATATTTTTTTTGTTTAGTGTTTGTGTAGCTAGGTTTGGTGTTCAAATGAAGATAAATTCAATTTTAATTTTGAATTTTTGTCTTATAAATGAATTATGATTTAATTTTAAACGTTTCTTGGTTTAGTTTAACTTAAACATTTGGTACTTATGAGTGACATCTGCATCTAGTATGTGTTTATGCATATGCATTTGCATTTGATTACTTATTCTACTTAATTATTTGATAATTTGCATTAGACAAATGCAATTGTATTTGTGCACCTAATTCATACATGTTCTCTCTCCTATTGGTTAAAGTAAAACAACTTTTTTACACGCCATTAGAAAAACACGACGTTTACGACTATTAGATGTATTCTTTTTTGAAGAATTGTTTGACACTAATTTGTATATGCTAATAACTATTACAATAGTTTTTCACATGTAATGTAATTAGATTATAATATTTTTAATATTGATGAAAAAAAAAAACACTTGTACTCAAGAACAGTGTCAAACTTGCATAAAGTTCCTTACACGTTATTTTTGTTGTTTCTCTAAGAAAATATGACACATGTATTATAATTCTACACTCAAAGCAAAAATAAACTCGCTTGATAGCTACAACTTTAACATTTTTGTTTGTTTGTTTGTTGAGGAAATCTCTTTTCTATGATTGTTTAAATTTTGTGCAACGATCATTATTGTTTAAATGAACCTTTACATGGTGTTGGACATACACAACAAGTAAACACTAAAATTTTCTTCTTTTTTCTTTTTAATTCAACATGTCTCTCCAATGGTTTGAAGGAACGATGCAAGTAATACATTTAAACTTACACCTAAATTATCCAACAAATTAAATAAATCCTAATTTGTAATTCATATCTAAAATTTTCTAGTTGAGAAGCGTTAAGAGTCTCATATTTATAATAGAGAGTATTTATTCTATAAATCAATTTTATGGGAGTTGTATAGTGTTTAACACAAATTCTAAGAAGAAGAAAAGAAAAATTATAACGACATCTAAAGGAACAAAAGCACTATTTTTAACACAATAACTAATATTGCGGATGATTAAAGTCTGTAATTCTTTTTTAGATGAGGTTTATTTCTTAATTATTATTTACTTCATACATAATTAAAATTATTGTGTGAAGAAATAATTTATTTTACAAAAATATATATTGTTTTAAAATCCTATTAGCGGAAAATTACTACTTTGTAGGGAATTTGCAATCTATATTTTGATATTTGGATAGATATTTAAAAATAATATTATAATATTATTAAATAATGAGATGTAATATAATTTATGTGTAAATTAATCTATTTTACAATATTCAGTAATATTATTTATTTTTTATATTTTGTTCTAGCTCACAATCTAGAGTCCCTAAAGCAGTAACTGATCTTAATTCTACAAAATAGTATAGGTGAATAATTTATCTGCCGAACGACTCATAATTGATGAAAAGAGTTGTACTATCATCTTTTAAATGTAGAGTGCACTGATAGTTATATTTATTGAACGCATAAAAATATAGTTAACAGTTATTGAAAGGGTGCAAGTTAAGACAAGTTTTGAGGGTGACTGGTGGGGGTTGTTTGTTGCTGTAGGCAACAATAATGGTTATAATGAACTCATATTTAATGTTTTGGCGGAACTAAGATTCACTTATTACATCTTCATAGTGCAACTTTTATTGTACTCCATTAGTCTTATAATAATTAATTTTTTTATAAAAAATTAATTTAAAAAAATTATTTCAATATTTAATGTATTTTTTTAATTGTACTATTTAACTAACATTATTTATATTATTTTTAATATAATATTTTATATTATTTATTTATGACATTGAAAATGAATAAATATTTAACAATGATAATTTAGTAAAGTATTTTCTCTTTTATTTATATATACATTTTTCTTAATACATGTAAAATGATCAAACGTCTCAATTATCTTGACATGGAGAAAGTATATTTTGGTAATTAATATAGTAAAAAGGAAAAAAGAAAAAAAATATTGAAGTGATATTTTTTTGTTGTAAGTTCCTTCTATTTTACTTTATTTTTAAGGGAAATACTCTATTATTCTAAAACTTAGTTGAGCATGGTATTTAACACTAATAATCTGATGACATATCATTTTTTTTAATATTTATTAATTTTTAATTAAATTTAAATTATAAATTAATTGTGTCTTATGGATATCGATACCCATCTTTTTAACGAATATTGAAAAAATTTAATGTTTTAAAATATAAAATTGTTCATTAAAGAAAAATAAAATATAAATTCTTTTATAAATGCGTGGTAAGATTGCTATTACCATAAACCATCAATATTCTCTCCCCTAAATTTTCTCTATGAAAAGAAAGTAGTGTTTTTTTTTACACATAATAGTAGAGTATATTAGATGAACTATATCAAAAGGTTATAACGGGTGAGTTAATAAATGTTGTCTTAAAATTCGAAAATGACAAGTAAATTAAGATATAAATATTTCGAAAGCGACCTTTATAATAAGTAAGAGTGTTGATATCGGTATATAATGCTTATTAGATCATAAATAGTCGTTTAAGTTGATAGTTCTCCATTTAACAACCATATTAAAGAGAGTTTTAATACTAATGACAATAGTATTTATATCTTTAACTTCACTTTGAAAAATGATCTTATTGTGAATCGATCAAATACACCACACACTGACTAACCAAATGAGGTTCTTCGTAACATCACAATCAAAGAATAAATGTGAACAACTCTTAGGTGCTTTGAAGCATAATATATAGGATATAAACTGAGTAAATAAATCACACAAAGGTCCAATGCCACACCATTTATTTCTCCAAAATTCAATATCATTCCCACTCCCAGGATTACAACAAATATTCGAAGCAAATCAATTTGTTTCCTCTAAAAACATTTAACCATATAACAACAAATCCCGCCACCAAATAGTCTTTTGGATGCAAATCACATACTTCATTATATAAAAGTTTTAGATGGTAAGGGACCATACCTAAAAGCAATAAGATGGTGCCAAATAGTTTCTCTATCATTATGAATGTGCCACTTCCATTTATTTAACAAAATTATATTGCAGAGAAATTATTAACAACAAGTCCTCTTATAGCTTTTGGTCTGCAAAAATTGGGTTTTTATTTTTTTTTTTATTTTTATTTATTTTAATAACCCAATTTGAAAAATAAATTATTAATATATTCTCTTTTGAAAATTATATACCAAAATGTCAATTTTATTGACTTAGTTAAAACATTTGCAAAAGCGATTTCCTTAAGGAAGCTCGAGTTTATAATAGCGACTTTCTTAAAGATTTTTTTTTTGGTGACGTGTTTTGAAAAATCTTCTTTCCAAAAGACGACTTCTATGTATCTTTAAAAAATCGTCATTTCAAAAGGCGATTTAAAGAATATATATATATATATATATATATA
>NC_021161.2:38336647-38356112 GCF_000331145.2 Cicer arietinum
TATATATATATATATATATATATATATATATAAAACAAATCCTTAATTGTCATTATTGCGTGTACCACCTAACTTTAGATTTCTTCCTCATATCAAACAAAACAAAACTTTAGATTTCGTCCTATTCTATCAAAAATAACCAACCACATATTATATTTTGTTATTTTGACTAAGAAATATATTAAATCATTTTAATTAGGAGAATATATATATATATATATATATATCGAGCAACACAAATTCTAAATCACTAAAATAATGATAAATTCATAATATTTATGTTAGTAGTATAAAAATGTCTACATAGATAATAAAATAAAAATATTTAAAATATGTATGTATTCGCATCTATAATACTACAATACTAAAATTATTAATTAAATATATAAAAGATTAAAATTTATCGATTTGAATCCAACGAAATTATAATAAAATAATACTGCATCAAAACGAGAAACAAAGTAACGTCATATTTAGATGATAAAATTATAAATAAAATACAAAACAAAAGTTAAATATATAAAAATTATTTATTTAAATTAAAATAGAGAAAAATATATATAGAATTAAACTATGATATCAGAAGACCTTAAATTACTTCTTTTTTAAAAGATGAAGAAGAAAAAAGACTAGATATTTTACATTCGATTGCTACCTGTCTAATTTTTAAAAATAAAGAACAAAAATGAATTGTGTGATGTATTAATTTAAATTTTATTAACTTAATTAGAAATTGTCTGAATCTAAAGGGTGGCATTTAGTATGGAAAGTTACAAATAATGTATTTAATTTTTACACCTCCGCAATTTAATTAATTCACTTCTCACCTATTGGTGTATATATGAAAGTGGAGCATGTTGTTTCCGTTTTTATTTTTGGTGCAAAATTTTCCCACTATGTTATTAATGGATAGTACAAGTGATTTTAGTTTTACAATTATGAATTTGGTTTGAAGATGAAGATGAAATTAAAAAGAAAAATAAAGTTTTAAATTTTTGTAAATCAGAAATATAAAAAAATTACATTAAAAATAAAAAATGCAATTAAAAAAATGATGAAATTATTGACATCATAAAAATGTCAAAACTTTAAAATGAAAAATGAAAAAATTATAACTTTGTATATTTGACTCCAATAAAAAGAAAAATAAAAAAGTTAAATGTTATATAAAAGATAAATTAAAATAAAGATGCATCCTGAGTATAAACTAATTGTAATCAATGTAATTGTTTTTTCAATTACTATTTATAATATTTCCAAAATATTTTATTTTATTTTACATTCATAACATTAAAAAAGAGTAGTACATAAAATTACATAAGTTGATTTGTTTATCTAATCAATAGTTCTTTACACCAGTCAATTTTCAGCTAGGCACGGTGGCTAACAAAAATGATAAATTTCATAATTAACATATAAAACAATTAATATCTTTTCAAAAGTTGAAATTCCAATTGATTAAATAACGAAAATCTACAAAGAAAACAACCCAACATATACTTCATCTTTAGTATCAACTACAACCCAACATATACCTCATCTTTAGTATCAACTACTCAATCCGTTTGTTTAAGATTTTATTAAAATAATTTTGACTTTATATTTTTAAAATCATTTTCATAAAAATTTATTTAAAAAAAATAATAATTTTAACATTCAACAACTTAAATGCTCATTATTAAATATTTAATATGATAAAAATCACATTTTTGTAAAAAATTGAATCTTTCAAAAATAATTTTTATGAAGAATTTTTTAAAATAGTTTTTCATTTTCATCATTTTTTAAAATTTTGTTATCCAAAAAAATTATAAAAAATAAATTATATACTCAAAATCATATTTTAAAATAAATTATTTAAACAAATTTTTCATTTGAAATTTTATTTTTTAAAATACTATAAAAATAATTTTTTTAAAATCTTAAACTTATTATATTTATTAAATCAATAGTTAAAAAAGTAACTTGACCTTGGTGAACAAGTTTTATACTTTCCCGTATTAAATGCCATAATCTAAATTAAAAATCCAAACCAACGGTTCAGGTTTGAGGAGCAGGATCTTATCCATACTCAAATAATATGTCCCTCCACTTAAAATAATTTTTATTTTAAAAATACGTTAAACTTAGCTCGTGGACCGCATGAACCCCACTACATCCTTAAATTACTTATTTTATTTTTTATTGTACTTTGAATTATTTTTTAATAGACTTACTTTAATATTTCTAGCTGGACTCACACTTCTACCAAATTAAAGTTTGTGTCGCAGTATTTTAATGTAATTGATTAAAGCAAGATTCTTTATTTTTATTTGCTTATGAAACAAGAAAAAAAAACATAATTATCATTTTCTTAAAATAATCAATAACCCAATATTGTGTTTTTCTTTTTTTTTAAGAATTACACTAATATCTGTTTTGAAGGTTTTTGTTGGGATGTTTTGTTGTTTTCTAGATAAACGGTAGTTGTAATTATCTTGATTTTATTTATTTACATTATCTTGAATTTTCTTGGGTGTATGTGATTCAACGGTCAAATGTGATCGTGCAACTAGTATATTACATTTTGGAAGTTAGTACAGTAGAATAGAACGATAAAAACGTGGGATTTGCTTTATGTTTTATGTTTTTCTATGCAGTGAGTTTTCAGTGTTCCACAATAGAATAAGAAATAAAAATCATTCAATATTCTAAGTTTAGAAATAATAGTTTTATTCTTTTTGCTTTTATGATAATTATAATTTGATTCATCTTGATTTAATATAAAATATATATTAATTATTATTTTTAATCAAATTTAATATTATTTTAATTATAAAAATAAAAACAATCATTAACATTTTATTTAAAATAAGATGTATATAATTATTTAAATTTTAAATAATTTTTAAAAATTGGTCAATGATGGACCATGTTAAAATTTGTATATTATATTTGTATTTTCATAGAGTTAGAATTATCTTCATTTTTCATCTTTTTCATTTCTTTCATTATTATAATTTTATATATATTTACACATTTTTAAAACACATGACAAAGATTAAATATTTATTGAGTTTATACAACAACAAAAAACTATTCTTTTTATTTTTACAAAACTGAAATACTTATTATTAAAAGTATAAAATCGTTAAAGTCTATAAGTATAAACTACTTATTATTAAAAGTATCAACTATAAAAAGACTATGAGCACCCATGCTTAAGCATGTTAATGAGTTACCCCACCAATATTAAAATTGAAAGCAAAATCTTTATTTTTATATTGATCCATGACTAAGATAGGAGTTTAACACACATCTACAATATGTGTCATATTTCTTTTTTAATTACATTCCAAATAATCTAAATACTAGTAAATCAAATAACCTGAATTTTTTATCTTGAATTTTTGTTGGTATCAAATAAAGTCTTGAATTGATATTATAAATTACGCATACACTCGTCTAACTTTGACAATTTTCTATAATTATTGTTATAAAATATTAAGATATAACTGAAATATCGTAACAAGCTGACTATTGAAACTATTTTAAATGTAAAAGAAGTTAAAATTCATTCACTATATAAATAAATTTTTATTACCTTATTATTAAGATTATACACGTGTTTAAATTGTTGTAGAGAAAAATAAAAAATAAGCCATTTATAATATTTGATTAATATTTTCTGAAGGATTAGTATGGCAAACATATTATTGCAATATTGATAGTTTTAAAGGATAACAAAATCTTTCAATTGAACTAATTGTTGTTGAAATTGAGATAACTGACGTGCTAACACAATGTAACTTAAATGACCAAATCAAAATCAACTAAATTTAAATGACTTAAGCAAGAATTGAGTTAAACTTAAAGGATATGCGTATTTTTGCTACTAATTATTTTGACAAGATTCATACAACTAATGGCTTTTAAAAAAACTCATCTAAAGTGAACAATTTAATTTAGAAAGTAAAATGAGTAATGTCAACCATTAATAATATCAACCATTAATTCATTCACTTTACCAACTTTTTAAGAAGTCAAATACAAAAAAAAAAATAAAAAAAATAAAAAATTAATGTATTCCTTAAAACACAATATTACCTGCATTGATCAGAGCTTGACTTAATGTCAAAACTAATAAAGTTAGAGTTTTAGGTCTTCAAAAATAAATAATTTTTTAAGTATATTTTAGACCTCAAGAAAATAAATATACATAGGTAGTACAATAAATTAAAGGCCTCACAATTATTATAAAAAAATATTGTCATATTTAATTAAAATACTTATTAGGCTTCAATAAGTGTTGAGTGACTCTTTACATTCATCAATTAAATAATGAATGTACTACTTCAAAAATGTTTACATGTATTTTTGTTGTTATGATTACTATTTTTCTTGTAAAATTACTATTTTCACCGGATAATTTGAGCATACATACTATTCTTAAGTTATCTCTTTAATCGCATATTTTTAACATAAATTATGATAAATATTTGATTCAATTACACTCTTGTATTTATTTTTATTTCGTTTACAAATTTCTTTCCATTTTAAAAATATTTTTATTTTTGATCATTCGCTCGAATTTTAAAATCAAACAATAGTAATATGAATATCCTTTTTATTTGCGGTATAAAACTTGTTGATATATAATAATTCAAAGTGATTTCTTTTTATTTAAGGATGAAACGAAAAAAAATCTTATACATAGTTGTAATATTTTAAGTTTATATTTAAGACATAATATATATTCTAATAATATTCATTTGTCAATTGACCTAATTTTAGAATAACGATTTAAGTGATTTTGTTATATATGAAATTAATTAAATTAAAAAAAAGAATTTCAAATGAAGAGAATTTCACCTAGTGAATAAATACTTGATAATTGTTATCACATTGATTTATTAGAATCACACTTGAAACACCTTATAAAATATAGGCTTAATTGCAATTTTGGTCATCCTATTTTAGCTGAATCGTGAAAGTAGTTCATCTATTTTGTTTCTCCCCAGTTTTGGTCCTCTAAACAGAATTTTGGTCTAAAATTTGATTAAATTTCATTTTTTAAAGCCGTACTACACCATTTATAATCGTATATTTCAAGTACAATTGTTGCAAATAAGATCTTGAGGCATGGTGTGACTTAAATAAATGAAAAAAAAATAAATTTTCATGAAGTTTTGGACCAAAATTTTGCTTGGGAGACCAAAACTGGAGAGAAACAAAATGAGAGGACTATTTTCACGATTTAGCTAAAATAGGGAGACCAAAACTGCAATTAAGCCTAAAATATACAAATTGTAGTTTATGTAAACAAGATATCATTGGGATCCTACAATAAATACACATAACGAAAATAGGTGACAAAAATTGAAATTGATTAAGGCCAAGTATATTTTTAATAAAAAATAATACTTTTCAAATGTGGCAATTAAGAAACCCATGTGATTTTCTTAGAAAAATCATATGCCCCATCCCTCTACATGCTTAACTAAAACATGAGTAGGTGTAAGATATCATTTAATGCAAAATCTTAAAATGGCAACATAACATCATTAAATTCAACACCTAATGTCTCTGCCTCTCCTTAAAAAACCCAATCTTGTCACAGTTTTCTTGTTGTCTCTGTCTTTGTGGGTAAGCTTGCACATCAATGGACCAACAAGATCAATTGTTGATAGTTCATGATAATAATAGTGAAGATGAAGAAGTTGAAGATTTTGCTTTGAAAAGAACACTGCCACATGTCAACAACAACAACCTTGTTGCAGATGTGGTTGGCAATGGTTTTAATGGTCATAGCAATGGAGATTCAACAATTGTTGACACCAACCCAGATGGATTTTCTTTGCATAAAGAGGATGAAGTTGAAGAGAATGGAATTGTTGGTGAATATAACAGTGATGATGGTAAAGAAGATTTTGAAGTAGCTGAGTTTGTAGAAGAACCAACAAATGGAGAAGCCATAACTAGTGCTACTGTTGATGCTGATATATTTCACAATAATAATAACAAAAGTGTTCACTTCGACAACCAACAAGGTACATCGCTATCTTAATTGAGGGGATTAACAAAAGATAATAATAATCTTTTGTTTTTTTTACTTTTTTTTATGCACATGTTATAATATTAAATCACTGTTACTATGTGTTTCTTTTTTTGTATTATTTTAATACCAATGTTTTTCTTCAAATTTAAGTTCTCAGTTTAGTGTTAATTGTTTGTGACATGCATTAGTACTAGTTTAATTTTTCTAATTTCCCAAGTTCTGGATTTTTTTGAGCTATTAGATTAACAATAATCTGTCTATGTGTAGTTAAAGACATATTCCTAGATCTATAATGGTGTTCATGACCCACAAATTATGTTGGATAGCTTTATTTATTTATTTGAGTATCACTGACTTTATGAATTATGAATGAAAATGATTTTTAAGATAAGTAAATTAATTAACTGGAACTAACCCCAAAAAAAAATATGACAGATATGTTCTGTTAATGACATCTATTAGACTGAGATTTTCTTTGTTAATAAAAGTTATGGGAATTAGCTTTTTCCTTTCTGATTTTTGGTAAATATGTCATCACTTTTTATGGCTGAAGGAGTGTGGAAATGTCACCATTGCACATGGACCAAGCGATTTGACAATCCTTTGATTCAACATGGACCTTGTTTTGTTTGGTATACAAAAGGTCAGTCAGTAGATGCCAAGATTTCAGAAGCACACAATTTCGGTTCCGACCAGCATAGTCGAATAATCTTTCAATAAGGATGGATTCTGAAGTTACTTCTATTGTTAATTTGATGGATGATATTTGTGACAGTTAGTTTTCCATAGTTGGCTTTAAAAATTTGTTTTTGGTAGTAAGCTTATACATAAACTGTTGTTCTACGCAAAAACGCTTGGATGAGATGAATCGAGTCTTTTCAGCTTTATCAGAGGTTCTGGATTCGAATCTAGCCATGGAAATGTAGCAACATTAAAGCTCTTGAGCGCGAGTTTTGTTGCTCCAAGTATCGTGGGGTTATCTATAATAGCCATATCTTTGATACTCAATATGGATATCTATAATAAAAAGTACTACATTCGCTATGTAGTCGGAGATGTAAGCACAATTGACCGAATTTCACGATCAAATTCCATGTGTTCTTTGTTTGGATCTTTCGTATCTGTTTTCTTTTGAACTCGGGTTCTTGTTATAACTATTTTCATGTTCATGAACATCTTTTGTAAAAATTTGGAATTGAAATTGAGATTTGTTTCATTCTTGCAGGCAATGAAGTTAATGGACTTAATGAAGTTCAAAATGGTGATGTTACCATGTCCAAGGAGAGTAAATTTGATGAACAAGTGGAAAAGTCATCTACTCTTAATAGTGTATCCGGCGAAGTCGGCAACCGATGTATGACAACCGAGGATGACAAAGTTCCTTCGGATTCGGAATTATCTGCTTTACATAATTCACCAGAGATACAAGCTGCTACACCTGCTGTCAATTTTCATGAAGAAACTAAAAATGAAAGTAATAACTTGATAAAAGAAATTGAGCAGCAAGAAGAGAAAGAGTTTGATGTTGAGTTAATATTGTCAAAACAAGACACACATGATTTGTTCTGTCCTAATTGCAAATCTTGCATTACTAAAAGGGTTATCCTCAAGAAAAGAAAAAGGAATGTTCATGTGTTAGACAACAAAGCAAAACGCGATAAGTTTGACAATGTGATTAATAGTACTATTACAAATGAAGTCAATCAAAGTGATTATGAAAATGTTACATCAGAAATTATTACTTTGGATCCATCTCCTCCTCTTGCTGCTGATGATGTTGATGTTTATGATCATCCTGAGAAAGAAGTAGAAGTATTCAGATGTTTATCATGTCTTAGCATCTTTATTCCTAGTGGTAAGTGGATTATTTTTAATTTGATGCAAAAAAAATGTGGTATTTGATTTTATGTTTTGTTCATTTTTGTTTGGGTAGAGGAGTAATAACTAAAGGGAAGGCTAACTTCCTTTCCAAGGTTTGGTGACTAAAAAAAGCAATTTCAAGAAAGAATATCACATTTAAAGAGATGTGTTATGATTTTAAGACTATGAAAACAAAAACATTTATTCTTGCTGAGGTGTTGGACATTTGTACGCGCGCTAACTCATTCTAGAAAACAGTTGTTGAATGAAATTCATGTGGATCCCACTTTCTATTTGTTGGGGGACTTAGCGGGACCTACATGAATTTCGCTCAGTAATAGCGTATTGAAATGAGTGTGTTCGAGAGTGTTTGTTGCAGACATTTTTCTCTCAACTCATGCATTAATTTCCACAGGAAAAGGTTTCAATCTGTTCCGCAATTTCGGTGGTGGCAGCAAGCATGAAACTTCACAAAATTCTTCAAGTATAACTGCAAGCAGTATGCAAAATCCTTCAAATACACAAGGCTCCAATGCAAATTGGTTCATCTCTTTATTTACTTCAAATAAGAGAAAAACAGCTACTGAGCAAGGTTTTAGTCAATTTCATCAACACTGTATTTTTTTGGTAATGAAATATTTGTGTTGTAGCACCGACACTTCTGATCGAAGGCGTGTCCCGTGCCCGACACTGATACGATACTGGCGCATAATTTAATAACCTGTTTTTCTCTATATAGCAGGTGATCCTTCTGAACAGCATCAGTCAACGATTACTTCAACTGTACTGTCCACCCCTGATATTCATGAACCACAAGGCCCACTTGCTAATGCAGCTCAAACTGAGAATGCAAAACCGCTGCCAGACATTAATCATGGACATGAGAGGATGAATTCTCCAATTTCTTCAAATGGGGGACAGAATGTTGAGCATGATTTCATTGAGTTTTTAGCAAAAGAACAGTCACTGACCGAGAAACCGAGGACCGATGACGGAGAGAAAAATAAGACTTCAGTGCATACAGTAAAGACAAGTATGCTTGAGATTTAAGATATGAAATTCTTTGGTTTTAATATCATTGTTTTTTTCAAAAAAAGAATCTAGCAAAATCATACCTATACCCAATTCAATTGAGCATAGTTTTGTCAATCGCTAATCGCAGAAAATAATAGTTTGTTCAAATTTTGCTATGCTACAGTACTGCAGCGCTGCTATAGCAGCTACTTGACAATATTTTATACTAAATAGCGAATTGCAAAACAATAGTGATTTGTTCAAATTCCATTATGCTATAACGCTATAGCTGTTGTTTGACAACATTGCTTGAGCATTAGAAATTTAGAATTGTAAAACCTGCATAATTGTCTCAGTTTCTTACTGAATTATTCATATGGATAATGTACATTTTCATATTATCCTATATTATTCATTACATTGATTCATTTTATTCGATGTGACGGAGCTCACTTCACTATTTCACTTTGATGCAGATAATGTTGAAGTTACGTCCTCAATGAACTTTTCTAATGGGACGGTATCCGAGTACAAGAGTGTTAAATCAGTAACTACTTCATCTAGTGAGACACATGTTAACTCTACAGAAACTACAAAAGGCACCGTTCCAAATCATTATGGGAAGAAACCTGAATTTCTTGTTCCTACAAGCACAACTGTAGGGTCTCTAATCATTGTGAATTCGTCGAAAGATGCAAACAAGACCCCCAAAACTGTTAAGAATAATGATTCATCTTTGATGCAAGGAGGAGCACAATCACCAGTTCAATCATTTGACAGCACAGTACTTGCAAATAATGTAACTAATATCAACCAAAGTTCTGTAATAGATGCTACATTTCCATCGAAAACGGATATTACACTGATTGAGAAAGTACGACAGGATATCGATGAGGAGATAAATCGTTTCGTTACAAAAGAAAATAAAGGTTGGTTATCAATTTACAAATATACTTACTTGCCTGCATCACTTACCGTTGTGGCGTATATTACTATTCTGGATAGAAGTCATGAATAAGAGAAAAGTGTAGAAAAGTAACATAGAAATTGTGATTGATAATGAGAATGTTGATTACATCAGGAGGTACAATGAGACTTATATAGACAATGAAAATAACTAACTTCTAACTAGTGTAACTGATTTGTAACTAACTTTTATATCACTTAATTCAAAGTGTCTTCTAACTAAAAATTTTACATGTTTTCTTTGTGTAATAAGTATAGTTGTTATTATGGTGAAGGTGATGTGATTGTTGTTGTTGATGGAGAAGAAATTGAATCCACAAGATTGCAGAGAGAAGATAACGTTCCAGTGGATGTTGATATTGTGACAGAATCACAAACTCTAGTAGTTATTGATGAAGAACCTCAAAAAAGGGAAATAATTAAAAGCATTGTGTATGGTGGTTTAGTTGAGTCAATAACAAGTCTAGGAATTGTGTCATCTGCAGCTAGTTCTGGTGCTACACCATGTAAGTCTTCTCTCTCTATCTCTAATAGTGAAGATCAGTTATTGATCAATACATTTGTCTCACTAGATTTGAGTTTTTTTTTTAGCAAATAGTATCTACAAGTACAAATTACACTATATGGAGAATTAAATTTAAAATTACACCAAGTTAGTAAATATTAAAATAAACCATTGAGTAAAAATATCTTGAGTTTGAATTCACCAACATTAATGATTAGATTCTTTGCTAATGGTCAAACAAAAAGAAAGCAATTTGTTGGATTTTAAAAATATTTGATGCTTTACACAACCAGGCATGCTTATTAGTCAAAGATTTTTATCTCAAACTTTCACGGTGTTTAAAGTAGTTTTTTTTTTCCTCTTAATACTTTGTCCAGGCTTTATTATTAGATTTTCTTAATTACTAGTATATGTCAGTTTTTTTAGGATTGTTTTTTTCCTTTTAATCCAAATCTCCCTCAATCCTCTCAATATCTTTTAATTTATGTTTTTTTTTTCAATTTTTTTCAGTTGGATTGAAAGTCTATATCACAAGGATCATGCATGTAAAGTTTTACACAAATCTAAAACTATTTGATATGATATTGAGATACATTAAACTTAACATCTTATATACTTTTATTGAACATCATTAATCTTCACGAGTTTCAACAACATATCAAATGATTTTAGATATGTATAAAATTTTACATACATGATTTATGTAATATAAATTTCCGATCCAACAAAAAAGAAAATAAAATTAAAAGAAACAAAAAAGATTGAGGGAGATTTGGACGAAGAGGATCCAAACTCATTACAAATCTGCATTTTTTTTATTTCTAATTTTAAAAGCTAAAATTTGGTTAGTAATATCTAGTTAATTCTCTGATCTGGTGTTTATTGCAGTGAATATTATTGTATTGGGATTTGCAAATCTGATTGGTGGACTTTTCATCCTTGGTCATAATGTGAGTTGGTTTCAACTTTCAATTTAATGCTCAAGGTCATAATTACTGTTTGTGTGATAGTGGCATCCTTTCTTCATATGTTTTTCATTCATGGAATAATAAATATATAGTTGAAATGTAATGTTTGCAAATAGTCTCATTATTAAGAGTTAAAGTAGGAATAACTAATATGATATGGTAGGTTGAAATTAAATATTAGCTGCTCTTGTAACCTATCTCTTTGAATAGCTTGGTGTTAGGGTTTTCTCTCATTGTAAAACCATACTAAAACCATTGCTTTATGCTAGGATTACTTATTTTTTATAGTCTAATTGATTCAACATAATCACCTTATATGATGAGTAGTATTTTTCTGAATGAATTTGACTTGTCTAGAATGAGCTCGTGCTTTAGAGAGTAAAGTAAGAAATCTGAACCATTCATAAAAAAAATAAACTGATGATATTTTAATAACTTTATGATTTTTCATACATGCACGTACTTCTGCATACAATATCAACAATTGATTTTCTCATCAACAGTCGAGATATCTTACTTTTTGTTGAACAAAATCTTAGTGAAGACTTTTGTTTTGGTCCTTTTTCTCCAGCTTAAAGACTTGAAAAATGATCACACTGGAGAGCAACAACTGCAAACAAATGTGCAAGATCGGTATCAAGAACTACTAGGACGCAGATCAAACTTCGTTTTTCACGCAGTCATAGCTCTTTTTTCATTCCTAATATTCGGTTCTGTCCCGCTTGTCATCTACGGCGTCTTGATTAACAAGAACTACTATGATGAAGTTAAGCTTGCAATAGTTGCAGCAACTTCTGTTGTATGCATTATTCTGCTTGCTATTGGGAAAGTGTACACTAGAAGGCCTCCTAAATCCTACATCAAAACTGTATTATACTATGTTGCAATAGCACTAGTAGCATCAGGAATATCTTACATAGCCGGCAAGCTCATCGAGGATCTTATCGCGAAACTCGGCCGCTCGGAGTCAGGTTTTTCTACCACCATGCCTATTTCAGACACAAGTATGGAAAAAACATGGATGTCTTACTGAAAAAGTTGAGAGAGTAGGAACTTTAGAAGAAGCTTGAGGTTTTCAGAGGGATCTTCATAGGTGCCTTATAGTTGTTGCAATCCATTAATATTAGTTAGGATATTTTAATATGTTAGTTGTTATTTTAAATTTCTATGTTCTTAGTATTTTTCTTAGGATGTTTTGAAATTATGTCACGTGAATGGATAGGATCTATTTAGAATAGTATATATAAGTATAATGTCTTTTTTTTTTTTTTTTTTTTTTTAATTAGAAAAATCAATGAATGAAGAATGTTTTTAATTTATCAAGATAGTTTTCTCTTTTGTTCTTCTCTTTTTTAGGTTAGAATCCTTTATTTTTTGTTCGTCTCTTCACAAAAGAATCTGACGGATCGTCAAAGGGAATCTTCGAAGGACCGTGGTTAGAACAAAAATACTTGTGGTATAAGAAACTATATTGGATTCTTGTCCGTCAAAAAGAGAAATAAGAAAAGAAACCATTCAATTACTCTCTTTTTTAATCGGTATGAATCAAACTTTATATTTTAGAGTTTACGATTATTTCACGTTGCAAACCGAGCACTTGCACTTGACATGGTGGTAACGGTTGGCTACTTTGAAAAAATGTATTTCAAAAAAAATAATTATAAAAATATTACGTTATTTTCATTGTTTTGTTTTTGAATATTTAGACAGATATTGGTGAGAAAAATGTTTCCATATACTGTGTGAATATTTGAAAACATGAAATAAATAAAAACTATTGTGTGGTATTTTTGTAATGAAGGTTAAATCTGAAAAGATGATTTAGATCTTTTGACAGTACTCTAGCTTCTTTGAGATCTCTTCTAAGTAGTCATTGAATAAAGATAGGTTTTATATTTGAGAGTGAAATGTGAAGATTTGAGATATTTTCAGACTTTTTTATTTAGAGATACATAAATAATAATAATAATAATAATAATAGTATTTTAAGAATAATATTATTTTATGATATTAATTTATTCTATATATTTATTTCTCTCCAAGATGATTCCAACCCAAAAATAAAAGACCAGAGAAATAGATATCCTATACATAGACACAGTAAAATCCTAAATAACTTTCATGATGTGAAGACATATGCTATTGCAGCCCATGAAATCTCAGCCACTTGGTTCCTTTGATTTAATATGCAAACTAAAATTCTCTAAGATGGACTTTACGGTATAACTGATTGTTGATTTTTTGAGTTAATCTACATCATTAGTTAAATTCAAAATTCTAAACTTACTAAAGAATACCTCAACAATCCAAACCTTATAGACCCTTCCAATTGGATGTCTTCAAGTACTTCCATAAGGGTCACAAATAGAGAAGGGATACACATTTGTAGTTGTATTGTTTTGAGAAATGGATATCTTTGCCTATTTGAAGTGGTGCACATTATACAACACCACCGAATTATGCTTTTAAATATAATTTCAAAAAATTAGTAAAGAAAAACATATATAATTATTAAAAAACTTATATTAACTCTCCATGTGCAAGAGCATTTGAGTATGCAACCCATTTACATAATTAGAGCATGCTTAGTAATTATTTTTTCACATCATTTTTTTTTTCTTTTTTCACCAACTCGAAACATTTTCTCGAAAAATTCTTCAATGAAATTTTGCGTTGAATTTTAAAAAATACAAAAGTAAGTTCGAACACTCAGTGTTGGCAAAAAAGATAATTAGTAATCACTACTTTTCCAATTATGCCTTTACTCCACACATTTGCCATCGCTTCATTAGCAATCCATGTGAAAAGCACAAACATATCACGCCACTGGATCCACCAAAAGGAAATGTCAAAATTAACAAACGTATCAAGAACAATACTCACATATTTCACACCATAAACTACAGCATCAAGATTGGAGAAATATATATATTTCACAACATATATAGACATAATGTAAGTTACCAGCATAAAGTATAGCTTAATACAAATTTATTGCCACCTGCAGAGTAAACATGCCTAAGATGCAGGTGACAAGGAAAAAAACAAATATGATACAAGATCACATAATGGTTACAGATCCCCTAAAAGTTCTCATAGCAGGTAAGGAGGACAGGACTAACACCACAACCAAGGAGACAAGCCAATAAGAAACCACACGGTTAGAACAAATTCAACAACACATTAGTTAGACCAGACATGAACCCGACCATGCCTGTTGCCTGTATAGATCTCATTGCGGTCTTCGTCATAGAAAAGAGCAGTAATGTCTTCCAAGGCTTCTGTTACAGTGCTCCTTATTCTGGAGGTCTGCTTTCGCTTCCTTGAATTACAACCACCACTACACTCGTCGCTGCAGTAGCATTCCTTTGCCACGGGAAAACTATTACTTGCCCTAATCTTTGCAAGACACTTACCAGTTAAAATGTTGCTGACATTGATCGATCCCGCTGCATTAAAAAAGCAGAAGTTGTTAGTAATCTAATGCATGCTCCATTACAACAAATGATACAAAACGAGCATGAACACATTGAAAATTATTATATTTTGCTACCCTGTTTTACGCTTTAGCTTGCGGAGTCAACATGTGAAGCACTTAGCTAAATCAACTTTCCAGTTCCATAATTAAACAACAGTTACAATATTGAGAATATATTATATATCTTAGAGTATCTGTGATTATAAGGTAAGAAACTAATCCAATGAGATAAACTAAAATACTCTAAGATATTTTCATAAATTCTAACAAACACCTTTCAAATTATCAATACCACCATACATCCATTCACACAAAGTGCATAACAAAGGAAGAGGAAACAAAATATAAATAATTGGGAAAAAAATAGTGCAGCAGCTTCTAGAGGGATACAAAAGAAAAGAAGTACCATTTCCTTCAGATACCGACTCATCAGCATCAGCCTTGCAGTATGATATAATGAGATCCTGGTCACTGGTAATATATATGTTATTTGTATTGCAGTCAGGATGCCACAGAAGGTGATCTTCAAAAGAAGTTACTAGTTCTCCACGGAAGTTCCACACAGCCACAGTTCTATTTCGAAATGTCAGGAATAATTGGTTCTCATATAGGAATATAAATGCAGATGGCGTCATAAATTCTGTTTTGCTAACTTCTGTAAGCTCAAAAGTCCGTACCTAAAGGTGTAAATAAAAGTAAGATATATTGATGTAGAATAATGTATATAACCTATGTATAAATGCAAAAATTACTTACATCAAGGATTTGGAGGTTCTCGTTTTCTTGCTTGACGAGAAGCTTTTCATTGAACTGTTCAATAAAATCCACCTTACTATTCCGATGAATAAGATGGTTGAAGGACTTCAAAACAGTACCATCTTCTATTGAAAGGATTTTTAGTGGGACATGACTGCTTGTTTTAGAATAAATCAACAACATGATCCCCGGACTGATAAAAAAAGTCATGTAAAAAGAGCAAAGTTGTGTAAGGTCACAATTATAAACTAAACAAATGAAAATAAATAAAGCTATAAAGCACTAAAACATGATGCAACATTCACATGGTAGTAGGTTGTATATTGGAAAGTAAAATTCACAAATACAAATGAAATTACCTGATCTTAATCTCTTGTACATTTTTATCTGCAACGGAATACAACATTGTATAGTTTTTCAAGTCAAACACCTTGTATATGCTATAGAGGGAAAAAAGAAAAGTATTAGTTTATCACCATAAAGAGTTTCTGAAATAATATAATTAAATTTTATACAAAATATTAGAACACTAAAATATTTACCTATCTTGTGCAGAGTACGTCAGTACCTTCCCATTTACATCATCAAACTCAACAAAACCTGGCCACTTCAAAGACTCAGATTCAAAAAGAGCAAATCCAGCATCAGGTTGAACCCTCCTTATATATCTGGAAAACAGAGATACTTTAGCATAGAACACAACAGCACAAAAATGGACAGGTAACTGTTGCAGTATTGCTCTCTACTTTTTTATTTTACTCTTTATGTGTGCTGTGTCTTTCTTTTGTTGAGCATGGAAAACAATGGTAGTAGAAGTTAAAAAAACTAATAGAGGTACACTTACTCGATCCTGGTACTTCTGCATTTCAAAGAACTGTAACTGTCAGACGCGTAGACAGAAACTGTGATAAGTGAGTCATTATTTTTATTATAAAACAAACTTCTTATAACTTCATCGGGACTGACATTCAAGAAGCATATCCTTTCATTGGTCTCTGCAGCAAACAATCAAAACATGTAACAAACCATGAATCTACTAATATGTCATTTTCAAGAAGAATAGGACTGAACAGAATATTCTGATAATATTTCATAATAAGTTATTATAGAAGAATTGTAAAATGCCAATAACAAGGTTCTAGTACTACCTCGGTTAAATGCTGCACACACACCAGATTGTGCAAGGGCAAAAACAATGTCCTGAGCCGCTACAATTTCGATAATCTTCGACCTCTTTCTCAAAAATGGTAATATGACGGAAGAAGGACCTTTTGGATCATATGTATCATATTCTTCCTATAAATAGATCATTCAGACATAAGTAGGGGAAATAGGCCCAGTAAAGCAAAGTACACATCTTTATAATAGTGTGGTTTCGAATGCTGTATTACACCTATGAGGAATATGCAACAAAATAAAATAACAACCATTGAATGATTTGTAGCATAGTTACAGAATTTACCAATGATCCTAGGGAATCACAAATCGGTTTACAAGTACCGGTTTGTGGTACTTTATCGAATTGGTTCGTCAAAATTCGCGTATAATTCGTATAACTCTGCTTACCAAAAAGGGAAAGACATTCCTCCGTTTAATTGAGAATATAATATCTCAATAATAACTGGTAATAAAACAAATTGGGACTTCTGCTTCCTCTCTATGTTTTCTTTTACTCAATTCCTCAATAATTTTTTACTCAACTCCTCTCTATGTTTGTCAAAGTTAATTTTCATTGATGAAATTAATATTTTTCATAATTTATTTTGTTGATTTTTAATTAAATAAATCTTTTTATTCATAGTACACCAACTAATATATTAGAACATACCACAAACTGAAATAGCACACCGACTATGTATTAGAACATACCCCGCGTACTTAATACTTCGAAGGTTGCATACCACATTGTGATTAAATTAACGCATAAAACCCCAACAAATGCAGCCAATCACACCACAACAAATTATGTCACTAACAGAAAAACCTCAAAAATAATCATAGACCGCAATTTACAACCACATGCTAACAGTATATAAAGGAATAAGCATGTAGCAAGCTCAGATTACTTCTTTAACATATACAAAATCATATACCAATAGCATACCATTACCCAAACAATCAAAACCCAGAACCCTCTACAAGCAAGTGAAATCATAATTCAAATTTCTTCTAGGGCAACATAACATAGATTTATCATAATTAAAAATATAAAGATGGCGTCTTAACACTAAACAGTCAAACCCTAACCAAAAAATTACAAATAAATTACAAATAAAATTGAAAAGCAGAAAATGAAAAATCAAAGAATTTTATGGAAACAAAATGGAACCTGCAAACGGATATTGCGGAATCGTTCCTGAGCATCAATGATACTAAAACCTCGAATACTTTTGGTACAAATTTCACGCCGTTGAAGCTTCCTAACACTGTTGATAAACCCATCACCAGCACCACCACGGCGAGGGTTCTTTTTCGCCACCACACGGCGGCCACAACAAGGTCTCGGACTTACGGTGATTCTCCTCCCACCACTACCTTCCATTTCTCAGGCTAACTCCTTCCCGAAAACGACGAAGGAGCCACCACTCAAAATTCACCTTTATAAAAACCCTAAAATTTCAATTCTAGTTCTCAAATTTGGATCTAGTATTCAAATTTTTGGTGGGAGAAAATGAAATTTAAAAAAAAAAAAAAAGAAAAATAAAAGAGAAGGAAAATCAAAATGAAATGGAGAAATGTGAAGTGTGTGTGCAGTGAAAGTGAATTATGAGAAATTGTATTGAAAAAGTGTTTAATAGAAGACACTGTTATTGTTTAATTTGCTATTGCCAACCTGTTGAACTATGTTGACGTCATCCTGAGCTATTTTTCGGGCCTGGGCCCACCTTGTTTTACATGTACGTCTCAGCACCAATATATGTCAATTCGAATTTGTTTTGGACTTTGGATTGGATGGGTACACCTATTATGGGTCAAGATTAGGATAAGTTTATTGATTCATGATTTGCTTCGATTTCAAGTTAAGAATATTAGGAGTGCTTCTTGGTATGAATTGTTGATTTTTAGAAGAGGTGTTTTTTTTCCTTTCATTTTTCTTGTGTATGTTAGTTCTTGTTCTGTTAGGAATCTCTCTCTTTCAAAACAGATTGTCTACCTTTAGTGATCAGTGACTTTAGTATATTTTAGAGTACAATTGGTGATTAAAATAATTGATAAAAACTATTTAGATTAAAGAGAATAATTGATTAAGAGAGACAGATAAAAAGTCACTAACGGTAGAGAATTCTAACTCCTCTCTCTTCTAGCAGGACGACTTTTCATTTTTTCAAGGTACAGTGAGAATAGAGTTAGAAATCAAAATAAGTCAATTGATGATGGTAAGGATCAACAAAATCGCATCTCCTTCAAGAGAAAAAATATATTTTCAAATAAAACTTTGATAAATTTTTCTTTGAAGATGGTAACCCACAAGCCAATGTTTCATATTGATCAATTGATTTTGGTGGGTTTGAGTGATCCTTGGTGGTTAAATTTCTAGGAAAAATTATGGGTTTTAACCGTGTGAAGGAAATATTATCAAAGTTGAGAAACTCATTGTTGGCTTTCAAATAATAAACATTGGGAATGAATTCTTCATGGTGAAGTTCAATCATTTTGGGGATCGTGAAACGACTATCGATGGAGGGCCTTAGAGTATTTTTTATCACTACCTAATAGTGGAACAATGGTCAGGTGAATTTGTTTCACCTACGACCAAGATCGACAATATGACGGTTTGGATATGTATTTCATATGTGAATCTTCTTTACATGAAAGTGTGTACATGGTGTTAACTGGAAGGTATGGAAACCAGTCAAGGTGGATTGCAATGACATCGGAAG
>NC_021161.2:38356397-38382072 GCF_000331145.2 Cicer arietinum
TCGGAAGAGAAATGTTTTCTAGAGTGTGTGTGGAGATAAACTGGACCAAATTGGTGACAGGAATAGTGTGGATGTGAGGGCATCATATCATGTGGAGTGCAAAGATTTTCATAGAATTTGCACCACTTGTGAGTTTTGACTGATACGGTCAGATGATGAGAGAGTGCAAGGTTACGCTGGTGCAATATCCCTTGTTTTGTCCAAAGGTGTGCAGGTTCCTCTAACATGTACTACATGACCAATGGTGGTGGACCAATCTTCTATAATGGGTACTCTATCAATCTCGCAATAAGTTAATGCTCCAATATATTTCTCACCGTAAAAATAGGAACGCATTTATGGTGATTTGGTTAATGGTGAAAAGAAAATCAAGGTCGCACAACAATAGTAAACACAACCACACCTACAACAGGAATTAACAAGTTAATTTGCAAGCTAGAACTGGAAAGTTCAAAGCCTTCAATGATAGGAAATCGTATCATAGCTAATATGGCAGTATGTCAAACAATTTTATCAAATTTCCTTCTATCATTAAATTGGTTAAAGTCAACAACAAAGTCAAAAACATGGATAAGTCTAAGTGCAACATAATGATGAAGAAAAACATGTCACTATCGCATGTCAACCTGTTGGGACAAAACCCGAAGGGCAATAAATCTAAACAAATTGTGGCGCCTCATGTGAATAGTGATAAATGACCCATTATTTATGATTTAGGTAATGATATCAAATTACTGTGAAAATGCAAGTCAACTTTGAGTCTTGTTTCATTCTTTTGTCAGATGATGATGAGCTCTAGGAATATGTTAAGCTTAACTATAGTTTTAGTCCATTTATTTTCACAAATTCTTATAATTAGTCCCCTTATTTTAAAATCTTACAATTTTGGTTCATCTTTCAGAGTTTTTAGCTAAAAATTGTGATTTAATATATTTTAAATGATGTGACATACGATTTCATTATGTAGAACCATATGGATGAAAGAATTATTTATATGATATTAATTAAATTACAAAAATGAATCATATTTGAAGTGAAACTAAAGTTTTTAGAGCGTTTAATTGCAATTTTATGGATATTAATCATTTAATATCATTGTATTATATGTTATATTGTTTAAAATATGTCACATTACCATTTTTTAGTTGAAAGTTTTGAGGGAATAATTAAAATTGTTGGTTATTAAAATAGAATGACCAATTATAAGAATTGGTAAAAATAGGAGGATTAAAACCATAATTAATTCAATGTTAGATTTGATTTGGTACAAATCTTATGCTAACCAATTGGAATGGTAGATTTGATTTAGAGATCATTGTCTCTATGTTGAGACTCATATTCTCTTATGCTTCTGCTATTAGTTAAGAAAAACAAAACGTAAAGGGGTCATTATTCACTCTAAGAAATCATTTACATACAAAAATGTTGCCCAATTTTCTAAATGATGTCACACATTTTATCACGTTCATTTTTAAACAATAATAGTTGTGTATCATTATACTATTAAAATATAATAATAAGAAATTGTGGTGTTATAGTAACATTCAAGATCTAAAGTCGAAGCTTATATCTGAAAGAACAACTAAAGAAGGATGTCCAATCAACCAACATTTTCTGAAGTCGCTGACCTCATTGTAGGCGATCTTAACACAACTGCAAAATGTGATATCATTCTTCATAAAAAATCTAGAGGTTTCAAGAGGATTGATGAGTTTCTTGCAAGTTATCTTAGCTACAAATATCCTCTGATTTTTCCATATGGCATGGATAGTTAGAAACTTGATGTACTACACAGTAAAAGGATTGATGTGAAAGCAAGCAATAGAAAAAAGCTACAATAACAGAGTGGTTGTCCTTCATATTGCAAATCCAAAAAAATGAAGCAAATACACATTTGTGTTTGAGAATATCGTTTCAAAAATTCTTGGTTAATGGTTTTACTATGATGGAATATGATAAGCTATATTGGTTAAGGAAAAACCAATCAACATTGTGAGTGGGTAAATATAAAAAATTCAACAACAAAGGCTCAACTTCAACCACACAACAACTTGTAAAAAAGTTGTTTTTCATATGTGAATCTTCTATACTATGATGAAAGTATGTTCATGGTGTTAACCGGAAGGTATGGAAACCAGTCAAGGTGGATTGCAATTACATTAGAGAAATATTTGTTAGAGTGTGTGTGGAGATAAACTTGACCAAACCGGTGATAGGAAAAGTGTGGATGTGACAGCATCATATCATGTGGAGTGCAAAGGTTTTTAAAGAATTTGCACCACTTGTGAGTTTTGACTACTACAGTCATATGATAGAGAGTGCAAGGTTACGTTAGTGCAATCTCCCTTGTTTTGTCCCAAGGTGTGCAAGTTCCTCTGACATGTACTACATGACTAATGGTGGCAAACCAATCTCCTATATTGGATACTCTATCGATCCCTCAATAAGTTAATGCTCCAACATATTTCTCACCGCAAAAATAGAAACGCATTTATGGTGATTTGGTTAATGGTGAAAAGGAAATCAATGCCATCAAGGCCACATAACAACAGTAAACACAACCACACTTTCAACAGGAATCAACAAGTTAATGTGCATGCTAGAAATGGAAAGTTCAAAGCCTTCAATGATAGGAAATCATATCATAACTAATATGGTAGTATGTCAAACAATTTTGCCAAATTTCCTTACAACAGTAACTTGGTTAAATTCAACAACAAAGTCAAAAACATGGGTAAATCTAAGTGCAACGTAATGATGAAGAAAAACATGTCACTACCGCATGTCAACCTGTTGAGACAAAACTCGAATGACAATAAATCTAAACAAATTGTGGCGCCTCATGTAAATAATGATAAAGGACCCATTATTTATGATTTAGGTAATGATATCAAATTACTGTGAAAATGCATGTCAGATGATGATGAGCTCTAATAATATTTTAAGCTTAATTGTAGTTTTAGTCCCTTTATTTTCACAAATTCTTATAATTAGTCCCCCTATTTTAAAATCTGACGGTTTTGATTCCTCTTTCAGAGTTTTTAGCTAAAAAATTGTGATTTGATATATTTTAAATGATGTGACATACGATTTCATTATGTAGAGCCATCTAGATGAAACAATGATTTATATGATATTATTTAAATTACAAAAATGAATCATATTTGAAGCTGAAACTAAAGTTTTTAGAGCGTTTGATTGCAATTTTATGGGTATTAATCATTCAATATCATTGTATTATATGTTACATTGTTTAAAATAAGTCACATTACCATTTTTTAGTTGAAAAATTTGAGGGAATGATTAAAACTGTTGGATAATAAAATAGAAGGACCAATTATAAGAATTGGTAAAAATAGCAGGATTAAAACCACAATTAAGTTAATATTTTAATTGTAGTTTTAATCCCTTTATTTTCATAAATTCTTATAACTAGTCCTCCTATTTTAAAATCTTACAATTTTGGTTCCTCTTTCAGAGTTTTTAGCTAAAAAATTGAGATTTGGTATATATTTTAAATGATGTGACTTACGATTTCATTATGTAGAACCATCTGGATGAAACAATTATTTATATGGTATTAATTAAATTACAAAAATGAATCAAATTTGAAGTTGAAACTAATGTTTTTCGAGCGTTTGATTGCAATTTTATGAGTATTAATCATTCAATATCATTGTATTATATATTACATTGTTTAAAATATGTCACGTTACCATTTTTTTATGAAAAATTTGAGGGAATGATTAAAAATGTTGGATATTAAAATAGAATAACCAGTTATAAAAATTGGAAAAAATAGGAGGATTAAAACCACAATTAAATCAATATTTAATGTGAAAGATAATGTAGATAACCTTAACTTACAAAATAATGATAATGTTATGGTGTCTCAAACTTAACCTTATGATCAAACCTGATGTGAAAGCAAACAATAGAAAGATGTTACAATAAAAGAATGGTTGTCCTTCATATTACAATTCAAAAAAATAAAGCAAATACACATTTGTGTTTAAGAATATCGTTTCAACAATTCTTGGTTAATGGTTTTACTATGATAGAATCTGATAGGCTATCTTCGTCATAAAAACCAATCAAATTTTATGAATTAATAAAGGATTTGACAAAGAGGCATGTGCTTGATAATGTTTTTGCATGTTAGTTTTTATATTATCTTCTTATCATTTACGTTGAAGTAAACAAAATATCTCATATATAATCAATTTAACTAAATTATGCTACTAGTTTTTTATTTTATTAAAATTTAATATGTTACTTCATTATTAAAAATAATAAATAATCATACGTAATTAAAATTATCTTTACCATATTTTTAAATTTATATTACAATATGTACACTATAGAATTTCAAAAGAGAGGGAATTGATACATGCATATATATATTGATATTGTTGCGTTCACCAAGCAAGTATCCTAACCTAAACGCCATCAACAAAATCATTTAAGCTGAAATACCAAAGAAAGAAAGTCAACCTGAACTTACAATTTGATTGAATGTCACATGATCCATGGTCCATATGTACATGCAAGACCAAATTCTCCTTGCATGAAGAATGGAAAGTGTTCAAAAAAAATTCCAAAGATACATCAACAAAAAACAATCGTTGATCAAAATGATTATCCGATTTATAAAAAAAGGTCAAATGGTAATACTATCACAAAAACAAAATTCTTATGGACATCCGACATATTGTACCATACCACGCTAAGTTAATGTTAAAGTACCAAACTCATTTAAATATGGAATGATGTAATCAAAATAAGTCAATTAAATATTTATTCAAGTACATTCACAAAGGTTATAACTATATCATTGCTACAATTGTTCCAAACAATTTTGTGGAAATTACTTTGTGACTCATTTTAAAACTTGTTATCCATATTAATTTTTCTCAATAAATAAAAAGAGAGAGTATCAATCAGTCATAATGATAAATACCTAACTGTATATTAACAATAATAATAATATACTATTAATTTTTTTCATTAATATATCTGTATTCATTATATCTCAATTAATTAAATTTATCAATTAACTAGAATTAATAAAATTAATAAATATTTAAATAAATAAAATTCATTTATCCGTATAAATTAAATCAAATAATTAAAATAAGAGAAAAAGAATAAAATAATGCAAGATCTTAAGCTTAAAATAGTTTGGAATGGAATATCTTTTGTGTTCATGAAGTTGTGTTTGAAAGATGTGAAATAGGTCATTAGGAGCCTTAACTTGAATTTCATAAATGGAAAAGTTAAGAAGTTGTTTGTAATTTTTGGAAAATGAGTAAAAATACTATTAGTTAAGAAGCATTCAATGAAATTATTTTTAAATAATTTTTTACGTGTAAGAAGCGTGAGTTATGAATAAAGAGAGAAAAGATAAAATTAAATTTAAAAATAAATAAAATAATAAAAAACACTTTTAATATTTTAATTGTATAAAAATTTGATGAGGCGTGGATAGTAAAAGTGTAGCAAAATTGTAAATAAACAAAGCAGAACAACATTTTTTCTTCTCCAACAGCAAAACCTCTTTACCTTTTGAACATTCTTTTTCTGTTCTGTTGCATCCTCCATGGCAAAAATATGGGTTGAGATATGCTTAATATCAGCTCGTGGTGTAAGACCTTCATCACCTTCACTTTGGAAACGTCAATGGTATGCTGTTGGTTGGGTTGATCCAAACAACAAATACTGCACAAAAGTTGATACTTCTGGTAATCCAAACCCTCTTTGGAGAACTAAGTTTTCTATTCAACTTGATTATAACTCAGATTCAAACTTTCAAGATCTTGCATTGAATGTTGAAGTTTATAGCAGAGACCCTTTTTTCCTTACTGAGAAACTTCATGGTTCAGCTACTGTTCTTCTTAAAGAGTTTCTTCAAAAACAAAATTTTGAGGTTTCAAGCCAAGGGAATGAAGAAATTGGAAGCTATCAATTGAGGAAGAAGAAGTCTAGTAAACCAAGAGGGTTCGTTGATGTTTCGATTCGTGTTTCTGAAGACAAAGAAGAACCTGGTTCCCACTCAGGTATGGTAAAAAATTGTTCCTTTTTGTATCTTGTTTTGTTTTTTTTCTTATGTGAGTGAGCTTGTAATTCAATATATACTCAAATGGGTTAATTTATCTGTGAAAAAGTTTAAACTTTGATTGAAAGTTTGGTTTGTTTATTTTTGGTGAAAATATTTTCTCTTTATATTTTCAAAAAATTTACTTGTTCCTATTGTGTGAGCGAGCTTTTAATTCAATTTACTCTAATGGGTTTATTTTTTAGTGGAAAAGTCGAAAACTTTGGTTGAAAGTTTAAGCTTTTGGGTTTAAAAAAATATCAAGGTGACTTGAGGCTCTATGTGTTTTTCATAATGGTTTTAAATAGCACTTGCAATTATGCTGTAAACTTTTATATTGTGGAAAAATACGGAAAAATGTGTCAGGTATAGTTGAAGTTATAGTTTAAGCTTTTGGATCCTTTATGTTGAGACCACAATTGCAATTGTGGACCGAAATTTAAATCATGTTTGTGATCACAGTTTTATATTGCTGTTGTGGTTGTCGTTACATTGCAAACTTTTATATTGCAACAAAACGAAAGAAAATGTGTCCGATGTAGTCAAAATTGTTGTTGTGATTCTGTTGCAAAGACCTCAATCCTTAATGTTGCAGCCCCAATTTAAAGCACGTTTGTGATGCGGGGAGAAATAGTGCTCTAAGGAGAATGGTAATAAGGGTGTGCTAATTCAATATGCTATAATGGGTTAAATTTTATAGTTCAAAAATTGAAAACTTTGATTGAAAGTCTATGTTTTTAGCTTTCAAAGAATATATCAAGGTGATTGAGACTCTATATATGTTTTTGTGATGCAGGTAATGGTGGAGGAATAGAGCTGTTAGATAATGATAATAAGGTTGGAATTGGACAAGTTTCATTCAATGGAGCACATAAACAAGCACAAACTAATGTACCCTACTCACATCCAATGCCATTTCCTACAAACTATTCTAACCCTTATGTTGGTGGACCAAACTACCATTCAGCTGCTGGACCAAGTTATCAACCACCTAGAACTTTTCCACCACCCTCAAATGTTGGTTATGTTCCTACTTTTCATTCAAGTAATGATGGGTTGGCACCAAATTATATTAATATGCCATCATCATCAGGGACAGGTCCTAGGCAGAGAGGGCCTCCAGGATTTGCAATGGGAGCTGGTGCTGGTGCATTAGCAGCTGGTGCTGGTGCTGTTATGTTTGGTGATAATTTCATGTCAGGGTTTGATGTGCCTTTAGGTCTTGGAGATCCTACTCTTACCATTGCAACTGATTCTCTTTTTTGAACAATTGAGTAAGTAGTAGGAAACAGATTTGGTGAAGTAACTGCATCACACAGTTTATCAACTGTCTGATATCTAATTAACAGTTGAGATTGTTTATTTAAAACTAATTTTGTTATTATATACTCTGAGCTGTATTATCTTGGAGTGACGACCGAGACCGTTTACTACATGTAAACGAGGGCATGCTATATCTTAAGTATCTACTAGTAAACTAAATATTTCCATGCCATAAGAGTTGAAAGAAAATGTTTGTATGTAACTCTCTCTGAATATGAAAGATCAAGTTTATTCTTGTACCTTTGTAAATAGTTAGATTTTTAATATTTTTGATCCATGTTAATGTCTTTGGCACAAAAGGGAAAGGTTTTTTAATGGTTGGCAATTTTGGAAAAGAAAATTATACAAATGCATTAACTACTTGAGGATTAAGTTATAAGATATTAATGCATAGGATATGTTTCCATGCTTTACTTATGATCCATGATATGAGTATTTTTATGGCAAATAGAACATGAGTCTAATACTTGTTATTGTGCTAGGTTCAGTTGTACTTAATTTAGTTTGTAAAATTATCCAGCAGTCATTCTTCTAGTACTAAATGTGAGGAAGGATTTCCAAGATAATGGAAGTCTTAGATTGCTAAAGAAACATGTATGACTTTTACTCTAATACGAACTGTTTAATTATAAATTAATAATCATTTGAATCAATTTATATAAGAATACAACTCTTTGTCAAGAGTTAATGTCCTTTATTAAGTGGTCTGAGCTGCTGTATAAATAGACAACTTCATAAAAAGGACAAGGAAATTAACTAATGCACTTTTTATTCAATATTTTGCTAAAATTTTAACACTAAATTATATTTTTTTTTCTATTCTCTTATGTAAAATTTAAAGTTAGTAAATTGTTGACGAAGGTTTGTTCAGATGATAAGGAGTTGGTTCATATCTATAAGATTGCGGGTTCAATTTTTATTGTTGATGTGAAAAATTAATTGTGAGTGATTGTTATTATTTATGTGAATGATTTTTGAGTCTTGAAATCTGCCGAGACTCGAAAGCCAACTCATCTAAACTTTTTTGATTAAGATAGTTAAAGAACTATTGATGAATATGCTATTATTATTATTATTATTATTATTATTATTATTATTATTATTATTATTATTATTATTATTATTATTTTGGCGGCGGCAGCAGCAACAACAACAATAATAATAATAATAATAATAATAATAATAATAATAATAATAATAATAATAATAATAACTATTGTTATTATTATTAATATTTTCATTAATATATCTTTATTCATTATATCTTAATTAATCAAATTTATCAATTAAATATAATTAATAAATATATTTAAATAAATAAAATTCATTTGTCCATATAACTCATTACCGATCGCTACCTAATCATGGTAACACTATATATTAGGTTTAATTGCAGTTTTAGTCCCCATATTTTAGCTGAATCGCAAAAGTAGCCCCCCATTTTGTTTCTCCCCAGTTTTGGTCCCTCAAACAGAATTTTGGTCCAAAATTTAATGAAATTTTATTTTTTTTTGCATTTATTTAAGCCACACCATGTCTCAATATCTCATTTGCAACGATTGTACCTGAAATATATGACCATAAATGGTGTAGTAAGGCTTTAAAAAAATGAAATTTCATTAAGTTTTGGACTAAAATTCTGTTTGGGAGACCAAAACTGGGGAGAAACAAAATGGGGGGCTACTTTTGCGATTCAGCTAAAATGCTTAGACTTTTATTTGCGAGCGACCGGTGTGGAGAATAATATGATATTATTTGACTATTTTTTGTTTTTTTTTTTTCATTTTCATTTCCTCTTATTAGTTTGACATTTGGTCATGTTTGAATTAACTTTTTTCTTAGTTGTTGTTTTGGTGTAGGCCTTTAACATGTACGACATCTCCATCAGGACATCTCGATCACATGTATGACTTTTGCTCTAGTAGGAAATGTTTAATTTTAAATTTATATAAGAATACAACTCCTTGTCAAAGAGTTAATGTTCTTTATTAAGTGGTATAAATAGACAACTTCATTAGGAAGAAGGACAAGGAAATTAATTAATGCACTTTTTATTTAATATTTTGCTAAAATTTTAATACTAATTTTTTTTTCTTTTATTCTCTTATGTACTATTTAAAGTTAGTAAATTATTAATGAAGGTTTGTTCAGTTGATAAGTAGTTGACTCACATCTACAAGGTTGCAGGTTCAACTTTCGTTGTTGATGTGAAAAACTGATTGTGTTATTATTTATGTGAATGTTTTTCAAGTCTTGAAGTCTGTCGAGACGAAAGCCAACTCATCTAAACTTTTTTCATTAAGACAATTAGAGAATTATTAATATATTATTATTATTATTATTATTATTATTATTATTATTATTATTATGTTAGTATACTATTAATTTGTTCTTTTTTTGAAGATATACTACCATTGATTATAAGTTTGATAGAGCATTGCATTTAGACAAAAAGATAGAACTAGAAACAAATCAAACATAAAGTTTAGGGTTCACACACTTTATTATTATTATAATTATTTTGGCAACAATAAAAAAAAATTAATAATAATAATATAATACTAATTATTTTTTCATTAATATATCTTTATTCATTATATCTCAATTAATCAAATTTATCAATTAACTACAATTAATAAATATATTTAAATAAATAAAAATTCATTTGTCCATATAACTCAAATCAAACAATTAAAATGAGAAAGAAAGAATAAAACTTAAAATAGTGGGAACATAAAGGTAAGATCTTAAAAAGATATTGGCTATGGGAGGGAAGAAAAAAGATATTGGTGAAAACCCCTAAACGTGTTTTGTACCTTGTTTTATTATAAGATCTATACTAATTATGAATTCTGATTCTTTCTCTGTCTTTAAGGCGGGAACTGCACCCTATCTTTTTAACTGTTAGATAAGTTCCATTTGAAGATATATATGTGGAAGTACAAGTTTATGGTAGAAGTAGAGCATTGCCTACATTACTTAACTTCGTTGTGAATGTGCTAGAAGCAACTTACTACTACACATAACGACTCTTCTCTATTCATTCGATTGTACCTTATTATTGATTTCTATTCATTTTTTTGTTGTTGAGGGGCTCTGAAATTCTCTTTAAATAATTCCAAGTCCTTTAATTTTGGCCACATAATTTTTATATCTTTTGATGCTTAGACTTTTATTTGCGAGCAATCGGTGTGAAAAATAATATGATATTATTTGAATATTACTATTATTATTATTATTATTATTATTATTATTATTATTATTATTATTTTCATTTCCTCTTATTAGTTTGACCTTTAGTCATGTTTGAATTAAGTTTTTTCTTAGTTGTTGTTTTTGGTGTAGGCCTTCGAAGTGTCCGACATCTCCCTCACATGTATGACTTTTGCTCTAATAGGAAGTGTTTAATTTTAAATTAATATATATTCATTTAATCAATTTATATAAGAATACAGTTCTTTGTGAAGCGTTAATGTCGTTTATTAAGTGGTATGTGCTGCTGTATAAGTAGACAACTTCATAAGAAGGACAAGGAAATTAATTGCTACACTTTTTATTTAATATTTTGCTAAAATTTAAACACTAATTTTTTTTTCTTCTATTATCTTATGCACGTACAATTTAAAGTTAGGAAACTATTGCTAATGAAGGTTTGTTCAGTTTATAAGAGTTGACTCACATTTACAAGGTCGTGGGTTTAACTTCCGTTGTTGATGTGAAAAATTGATCGTAAGTAATTGTAATTATTTATGTCAATGTTCTTTGAGTCTTGAAGCCTGTCGAGTCTTTAAATTCAATTCATCTAAACTTTTTTAATTAAGAAAGTTAGAGAACTATTTATTATTATTATTATTATTATTATTATTATTATTATTATTTTAATATACTATTAATTTTTTTTAAAGATATACTACTATTAATTATTAATTATAAACTTGATAGTGCATTGCGTTTATACAAAAAAATATATTTGGAGACAAATCGAAGATAAAGATTAGGGTTCACACACTTTAGATTAATTGCACAATCATCTTATTCATCTCTATTCTATTTGTTAGAGTATCTTTATTTTAAAATGTATCTACCACTCCCACTAGTGGCATATGTGAACAAAAATATGCTTATAGATATTTATTTTCAAATTAATGTTAAGTTTAGTTAGATATAATTTAAGATAGGTAAAAGTTAATTGTATTAAAGTAAAGTTTTATTAGATTAGTTATATTAAGAGTATTATATAAAAATGCATTATAGTTTAGTTGTATCATAATTCTTAACATTATTATTTTAAATTTTATCTTTTTTTAATGTTTTTTTATTCAACTATAATTTTCAACAATTATTAATAGCAGCATAAGATATAGACAGATAAGTTGACACTATATATAGGGACACCGTATAACACTGTTATATACATAGGGGCAAATTTCTAATTTCGCCTTTAAATAAAGGGACAATTTCATCATTTAACTTTTAATTTCCCTCTTTGTCTTTTTCATTTCCAGAGTTCATTTTTCTCAAATCAGATTCCTTCTTCTCTCTTATCTACGACTCACACTCTTCCTTCTCTCTTCTCTACTACTCACTTTTGTGTAACATGTTAGAACTAAAGTTTTAAATAGCAATCGTAATTACATTCGCAGCTGCGTTAAAGATTTCGCAATTTCGATTATTATAAGTGTTGAGTTACAGATTATGATCGTCACAGTGTGAATTAATCACATCATTGCATAAATCTTTTTAATTTTCTTTGTACTATTATATGATATATCATATTGAATATTGGTTGAGAGATGAAAGAAAATCAAAATAAAAAAAAAATAAGATCATGTCTGAAAATGTGTTTTTCATTCATTTAAAATAAGAAAAAAGTTAAAATATTTAAACTTTTTCTATAAAAACGATGTTTCTGTTAACAATGAAAAGAGAAAGAAGAGAGACAACTACTTTAGGATTTCATAACATAGAATGAATCAAACTTGAGTTAATAGGGTTACAATGAGTATATATATAGAAGAATAGAAATGTCTAAAATACCCTTACTACTAATATATAATAACATTATCTAACACCTCCCCTCAAACTCACGATGCATTAACATGGAGCATCGAGAGTTTGTCAACTAAAAAACAAAAACGTTTAATGGAATGCATCTTTGTGAATAAATCAACAATCTGTAAAGAAGAAGAGACAAACGGTAGAGTAATGATTCCATGTTGAAGATGATGACGAGTAAAATGACAATCAATCTCAATGTGTTTGGTGCGTTCATGAAAGACTGAGTTGTGAGCAATTTGAATAACACTCTTGTTATCGTAGTGCATCGGGGTTGGTTCAGAAAGAGAGATATCCATATCAGACAAAAGCCAACACAACCAAATTATTTCAGCAGTAGTGGATGCCATAGCACGATACTCAACTTCTGTAGAGGAGCGAGGGACAATGTCTTGTTTCTTACTCTTCCAAGAAATAAGAGAGTCTCCAAGAAAGATACAAAACCCTGTGGTGAACTTATGATCTGTGGTGTCATCAGCCCAATCAGCATCAGAATAAGCTCGTAACTCTAATGAGGATGACGATGGAAAGAAAAGGCTTTGAAATTGAGTTCTTCGAAGATAACGAAGAATCCGAATAACTGCTTCCCAATGTACTGTAGTGGGAGAGACAACAAACTGACTAACAACATGAACCACATACGCAATGTCAGGTCTGATAATCTTAAGATACACTAAGTTGCCAACCAAAGTACGATACAAATTGGAATCTGGTAAAGGAACACCATCCGAGGGAGCATATTTCACATTCAACTCAAGAGGAGTATCTACTGCTCTAGTATCAGAAAGACGGGTCTGGTCAAGAATATTGGCAATGTACTTGGATTGAGAAAGAAGGTAGCCTCTAGGAGAGTATGCAACTTTAATTCCCAAGAAATAGCGAAGAGTTCTCAAGTCCTTCATCTCAAACTGTTTGGCTAACTGCAATTTCAACTCATTGATTCCACTAACATCATCACCTGTAATAATCATATCATCAACATATAGAGAAAGTATACTGCGACCACAAGTGGTGGACCTTATAAACAATGCAGAATCATTTTCACTAGAGCAGAAACCAAGAGAAGTGATCACAGTAGATAATTTCTCAAACCAAGCTCGAGGAGTCTGTTTAAGACCATATAGAGCCTTTTTTAACTGACATATTTCCCCTTGATTATGAGAAACTCCTTGTGGAGGGACCATATAGACTTCTTCATGAAGCTCACCATTCAAAAAAAGCATTTTTGACATCTATTTGGTAAATATGCCATTGACGAATAGATGCAACTGCAATAAGAGTACGGATAATGGTCATCTTAGCTACATGAGCAAAAGTTTCTTCATAATTCATACCAAATTGTTGAGAGAAACCCTTAGCAACAAGACGTGCTTTGTAGCGTTCAACTGACCCATCAGACTTAGTTTTGATCTTGTATACCCAACGAGACCTAATAGCACGTTTTCCAAGAGGAAGAGGTACTAATTCCCAAGTATTGGTTTTGTGCAACGTAGATAGTTCTTCTGCCATAGCCTGCTGCCAAAGAGGATCAAGAACAACCTATTTATAGAAAGAGGGCTCAAACAAACTGTGAATAGAGGTTAAGAAAGAAACAAATGAAGTTGAGTAAGTGGAATAAACAAAATCAGGTAACTGAGTAGACTTACGTTGACGAGAGGGGTAACGAGGAGGATCAACAATCGCAGGGGGTGGTTGGACAATCGGGGGGACAAGAGGGATGTCATCATGTGGAGTATTAGTATTTGTCCTGCAATTCTCAACATTACAATCACTAGAAGCATAATCATTAGAATCAAATAGATCAATATGAGTTAGTTCAGAACTCTTAGTAATCTGAGAATCAGAGGAAATAGAGTAAAAAGGTATGTGCTCAAGAAAAACAACATTACGAGATACATAAAGTTTTCTTGCATGAGGATCATAACAACGATAACCCTTTTGACCATCCCCATAACCAAGAAAAACACACATGGCTGAACGAGAAGACAACTTATTGCGCTCTACTTGAGGGCGAAGAACAAAACAAGTAGAACCAAAAACTTTCAAAGAATAGTAATCAGGTGTAGAAGCATACAATTTTTCAAAGGGAGGCAAACCTGATATTATAGAGGATGAAATTCTATTAATAGCATGAACAACAGTAAGAATTGCTTCTTCCCAAAACTCACTAGGAATTGAAGCGGACAACAAAAAGGAATGAGCAGTCTCTATAATATGACGGTGTTTCCTTTCAGCAACTCCATTTTGCTGAGGAGTATCAGTATAAGATGTTTGGTGGAGGGTGCCATCATAAGCAAGTAATTCAGAAAATTTATTAGAGGTATATTCACCACCTAAATCACAAACGAAAGCACTTTATAACAGAATTATATTGAGTTTTGACCATTGCACGAAACATATGATAAATGTCAAAAAATTCAAACCGATTTTTCATAAGATAAACCCAACAATAACGAGTGTAATCATCAATAAACGAAACATAATATCTAGATCCACCTATGGTGAGAACCGGTGATGGACCCCAAACATCAGAGTGAACTAAATCAAAGGGCGCATATAAACGGAAACACTTTTACTAAACGGTAAAGCTGAAAGTTTAGGAAGTTTACAACCACAACAATCTGAGATATCACTGGTTTATAACTTTCCTAAGGCTCCTGTAGAAGCCAAATATTTTAATCTAGAAGCAGAAACATGTCCAAGGCAAGAATGCCATAAATAAAAACTAGTAGATAAAGAATTGGCTTAATTGCAGTTTTGGTCCCCCTATTTTAGTTGATTCGCAAAAGTAGTCCCCCATTTTATTTTTCCCCAGTTTTGGTCCCTCAAACAGAATTTTGGTCCAAAACTTGATGAAATTTCATTTTTTTTTGCATTTATTTAAGTCACATCATGCCTCAAAATCTCATTTGCAACAATTGTACCTGAAACCCATGATTATAAATGGTGTAGTACAACTTTAAAAAATGAAGTTTCATTAAGTTTTTGACCAAAATTCTGTTTGGGGACTAGAACTGGGGAGAAACAAAATGGGGGGACTACTTTTGCGATTTAGCTAAAATAGGGGGACTAAAACTGTAATTAAGCCTAAAGAATTCAAGCGAAAACTAGATAATAAGTCAGCAGTAGTTGTTGAGGCTGCAGTATCTGGGAGTCACAAGTCATCCAAAACATAAAGTCCCCCTTGTCTATGACCTGTCCCAATCAATCTCCCGGAATGTGGATTCTACACACAATAAGAAGTGGAAGAAAACATAACCGAATAACCGAGATCACATATTTGACTAACAGAAGCAAGACTCAAAGTAAGATTAAGAATATAATAAACATCAGAAAGAGACATATTAGGTGTGGAGACAGAACCAACGCATGCTAGTGATATATGAGTGTCATCAACAGTCATAACCGACATAGACGAGACAGGTTTCACAGACACAAAAGATTTATCATCGTATGTCATATGATGAGATGCTCCCGAATCAAGAGTCCATATGGAAGGAGATATACCTGACATACCAGAGGAGTTCAAACCTTTAAAAGAGGTGGCAGACATGGCATGTGATTGAGTGGTAAGAAGTTTTTGAAGTTGTTATGCAATATCAGATATTTGGGAAGCAATCTCAGATGAGTATACAGAACTAGAACTAGAGCCAATGGTAGGAGGAGCAGAAACAACAACATTGGACGATGGCCCCCTAAGATTCTTCTTATGTGCTCTCCCCAATTTCAGACAATGTGCTTTTCAATGTTCTTGAAGAGAATCATCCTTAGCACCAGCCATAACAAATAATGACAGGAAAATACGACAAACACAATCAGTGAGACAAAATAAATTAGGGATAATCTAGTGTTGTGCGAGCACGATTTCTCCCCCTCCAGACGTCGTTTCGTTGATCCGATCGTTGAAGACAAAGACCTGAATATTGCGAACCTGCTGTCCAAAAATCAGTCTAATCCAACGGTTAACGAATGTGCAATCGATATTTGTGTGAAACTGATTTAACAAAATCGGGAATAGGGTTACTCTTCTCTTTTCTCTTTTGGTGGTTGTCTTTCCTATCAAAATAGTCTCTCTCTTCTTTATAGTAGATCCCAAAATCAACCAAGCTCTTTGATATAATGTTAACAATGAAAAGAGAAAGAAGAGAGACAACCACTCTAGGGTTTCATAACATAGAATAAATCAAACTTGAGTTAATAGGGTTACAATGAGTATATATATAAAAGAATATAAATATCTAAAATACCCTTACTACTAATATATAATAACATTATCTAACAGTTTTATCATTAACATTGCGATTATTTTCCATAATTTTTTTTGCATTCTTAAAACCACAAAAAAAAAAAAAAATAGTAATGGTTAATTCGCCACGACCTTTTATCTTTTAAGCCAGAGTTTTAAGTGAAGACTCTAATAGCTAATATTACATTCGGTCCCAATAATAATAATAGAAAAAAGGTAATATATGGAGTAGATACATAATTTGAAAAAAAAAAAAAAGTGGAGTAATATGTAATCCATTTAAAAGACATGAGAAAAGTGGAAGTTCCAGCTTTAATTATTATGATGTAGGAAAATATAATATCTGGTGTCTGGACCCGCATGTCAGAAGCATTTACCACTATTTCCCAGGCCACATTTCTACCTAGTAAGTAAAGTCGTTTTTTTATTTATGAAAAAGACATAATCATTCATAGTAACTATTATCAATTAAACGTTTAACGAAAATTGTTGCACTGCAACTTCTCGTGGAAAAATAATTATTCTATTTCAAAAGAAAAATATCTAGGGTATATATTTATAGAGGTATTTACTGGTAATTGTCTTGTACAATTTAAGCTATTGTATAAGACCTAAAAATTATTAGAGTTTTTAATTTTTATTTTTTATATAATTAAAAAGCACCTAAAAAATTGATTATTGTAAAGAAAAAAGTTCTTTGTATCGAACTTTATTGAACTCAATAAGAATTTTTCGTTAGTGAATAGATTCACAAAGAAAAAATGCCATATGGTTAAAAAGTTTGTTTTCACAAACAAAAAAAATAAAATAAAAAATATTGTTATTTGGTATAGTATCTTTCAAAGTTATGAAATTTGATTATGAATGTGTAATTATTTTCTTTTGAAATGTGGTTATTTGATAATATCTTTGAAAGTTATTAATTTATTTCAAAAAATATTATAAGAATGACTCTTTTTAAATAGTTAAAAAGTTAATATTAACTTGATTATATTTAAATGTTACTTATAATTTACTTATTTTGATAAATTTAAATAAAGTAGTTTGAATTTTTGCATTTTATTTGACAAAAATATAATATTTTAAAATTATTTATAATTATTAAAACTGTATTTTTTCATTAAAGTTCTAATTTTTATATTTGAATAGAACTTTAAAAAATATTAAAATAAATATGATGTTTATATCTTATGAAATAAAAAGAGTCTCTGGTAGATGTTAAGAATAAATAAATAAATAAAAATGAAGTAAAATATTGAATAAATGTATGGCAATTTAGAGTGAATGTATCATTGTTGATTTTAAAATTGAATATGTTGGTTCTTCTAATATTACAATTAATGTATTTACATTTTGGCTACAATCTGTTTATCCCTCAACTATATGTATCACATTTTTAATTGATTCAGCAAAATCCATATATATATATATATATATATATATATATATATATCATTAATTATTTTAAATCACATGATGCAATAATTAAATAAATTAGAAAATTGTTTATTTTTATTAAGAAAAATATTGTAAGAATCTGGGATGATAAACTTAGTTCCATAAATGCACATTTCTTATATTTTCATCTAACAAGAATTATTTTTTCAAGAGTTTAACTATACTAAGCAGAATTTGAAAAAGTTGATCTAGTGAATTTTTTATTTTTTAAATTAAAGGAATTAGACATAATTACTAAGTTAATAATTAATAATAGAAATATAATTACTAAGCATAATTAATGTGTTCATCTCTTTTCCTTACTCGCATCTTTATATAAAAATCCTTTTAACATTGTGAGTTATTGAAAAAGATTTGTAGTACTTACCTTAGAAAGATTTTTCATAGTTTGTTTTAATTTTTTTTTTAACACAATCCATATTCTTTCTACTTTTGATTTTCACCACGTTCAAACCCTACAGTGTACTCCAACTCAGCTTTAACAAAATAAGAGTCAGAAATACATTCAACCAACACTTGAAGGACATTACAATCAAACCCCCAAAATAAAATTGGTAATAAATTGTTTTTTATAAATAAAAATATATTAAAAAGAGTACAATCCATGCATTACAAAAGAGAAAAAGTCATAAACTTGATAGACTATTCCACCAATCTAAAAAAAATTATTTTTTACCTCTACCTCCCAATTAAATAATCATAACCAATCAATATCCTTTTATAATATTGTCTACCACCACATGATATTAAATATTTGCCACCTATCCTTCAAATGAAACATTATTTCTTCCTAACCAAATAAATCTAGTAATTGCCATCCAAATTACATGAGAAACTTTCTTTCCTTTTTTTTTTGTTGCATTTTTTCCTTTCACTAAAGAGTTAAAAGTAAAAAACTTCTCCACCATTTCACTACCCCAACAAGTCATTAATCACATAAAGTTACATGTATATTAATCACATAAGTAACACCATTATTAAACCATAATTGTAAACATTTAAAATATACTATACATTTTTGAAAACATTTAAAATATATTTTTGAAACTATGATATCCTTTGTGCATTTAATCTAGGTATATTATTTTCAACATTTTTAACTAAATAATCTTTTGTACATTCAATTTGAATTTCAAGTTGAAGATTTAATTTTCTTTTGTTTAATTTTGGTTGTAATTTTTATTAAAATATTTTTAAACAAGATCACATTTTAAATTTCTCTATACCTTTGATTGTTGTTTGTTTTAACCAAATAAATTATTGGTAACTGTTTATTGACATGCAAGTGAAGTCTATATAAGAAAAGAATATTGATTTATTTAATTATTGATGTTGAATATTTCGTAGTTTGAAAAAAGTACAAAGTGGGTGATGAGGAAATTAAATTGATATGAAACTGTTCAGATATATGTTTCCTGAATGTTGTGCATGAATAGTAAAAGAGTTAATACTTACAAGACGATATGTAACATCAGCTACAGTAGTTTTCACTGTACTTTACTCTGTCTTCACTCTTCACTCTTCACCTTCTTATATGCTCAATTAAAGCATATATATACATATTAAGCTGAGACATGCATAAAGTCTTTTGAGTCAATCTTACACAAATGGAGGCAACAGAAAGAAGGAGCTCCCTTCAGTCCAACCACATTGCTATTATTTCATTCTAAATGGAATATCATTTTTTTATTATATCACTCACTTAGTACTAATTAATTCTGCTCTTATATCTATGGTTGGGCTGTAGGAAGCTCCTTCACTCTTTTTTCCTTCCATTATTATTCATCTTTGTTGGATCAATCCACCATGCATATATGTGTGTACATTTCTTTTTCCTGACAACAAATATAACCATTAGAAAATACATTATATAATTGTAGAAATGAAGATTTTATTTTTATGAAAAATAAATTTTAGAGTTTAACATAAAAATAATTATTTCAAATATTTCATAATAAATGATTCTAAAAGATACCAAACTAATATACATGAAACACTATACAATAACAAATTCTTGACAAAAAACCAAAGATACTTTATAAATTAATAACTATATTATTAACTATTTCTAACTAACTTTATTATTTTTAATATAAATATATAGTTTTTTTATATGCAATAATTTTATTAAATGGAATATTAGGGATACTCTAATCCTTACAAAAAAAGTTATGAGGTCCGACTTAACATCATATTAGTAATCACTATCCACTTTCCATAAAAGATATAGTTAGTTGAGACTTAACAAAAACTAACTACTTCTAATTAATTTTATTATCTCTAACAACAACAAAATCTAATCTCAACGAAAACAATGATAAGTAGAAAAAATTATTATTATTATTATTATTATTATTATTATTATTATTATTATTATAGTAAATTATTGCAGTCAAATTAATAACAAATAAACCAATTACTTATTTTTTAATATTTAAAAATAATTAACTAGAAATAAAGAAAACTATAGGAAAAGTATATATAATCATTAACCACAACAAAACAAATTAATCTAGGCTTACAGACAAATTTTATGAAAATATAGTAATTAAATTAGGGGGTGGGGGAGGGTATGGAAACAACATCATAATAAAGATTTAAAAGATAGAATCATTTCATGACTTTTTTATCCTAAACTAAACTCAAATCTAGTGTTGCCTATAAAAAAAAGTCAAATCAAATGCTCTTGCATATATAGAAAATTATAGTAATAACAAACTAACTATAACTACTTATAATTAGTACAAATTAAAATAAAATGTAATAGAACTGAAAAAGGAACTTGTTTGACCCATATTTTCACAAGGTAAGCTTCAAATAAAAGAAAACTTTAAACAAGAAAAAGGAGACAAAGGGAGTGGGGGAGGGAACCCACACCAACAAAGATACCATGCAAGTTTATAAGCTCAGATCATTAAGCAATTAATTAATAGATAAAGATAAATATATATGCAAATTAAACTAGTTTTAACTATGACAAAAAAGAAGAGAAACATCATAAAAATTTATACCTATAGTTATAGGCTATATAATAATTTGATGCCTTTAATCTTCACAGATCACTAAGAAAAAGAAACCCTACTTTTGAAAACCAATGAAGAGGAAGAAGGAAATTAAACAAACAAATCCAAAATCATACAATATATTACAAAAGTTGACTTGCAAAAAATAAAATATCTTCAAAAAAAAAATAATAGATCTATATGGATATATATGAAGAAAAAAAATTATTAGATTTGGGGAAATTAAATATAATATAATTAAGAGAGAAAATTAAGGATCATGAAGAAGTTGAGTAAGTAGGAAGACCAACCTTATAAGCTTAGACCTAAAGCTCAAAAGTAGATGTTGCCAGAAAACCCTAAATTAATTCTAGTATGTTTTTATTGATACATGAGCTCAACTGAAGAAAGACAATGAGAGTTATAAAAAGAAATAATTGATGAAAACTGTAATGACCAAAAAGGACTTCTAGTTGGTCAAGAAAGAGAAAGAGAGAGTTGATAGACTTTTTATTAATTATTCAATTTTTTTTTTCAGTAAATAAAAGAGAAATTTATAGAGATGATGTGTCATTGTCTTCATGAGAGTCACACAGATAGGAAAGTGAATCCAAGATGTACAAATCGAAATATTCTAGTTGAACATAGAGTGCACTCTCCCATACTTTTAAATTAAAGTTGTGATTGTATTCATGGTTAGTTTACAAATATTTATATTATAGTAAAATAGTGGTTGATGTTGTCTAAATTGTAATTAGGGATGGATCTAGAAAGCCGACATGAAAAGTTATCATATATGTGATTTTATTCATCTTATAATCAATATGATACATTTATTTATTTTACATACAAATTATTAAAAAGTGCAATTGAAACAAAATAAATTAATTAGATAATATAATTGAAAATAAATTAATTAATATTATTTTTGCAAATTGTAATATCGAAGAAGTACTTAAAAAAAATACTAAATATTACATTAGTATATTTTAATTATATTAATATTAAATAACTAATTAAATAATATTGTGACTGTTAACCTTAATTTTAAATTTTTTATTGAGGATCCGCGCTTAATATGTCACTACAATTTTCTTAAGAATTATACTACGGACCTTTAACAAAATTACAGTTTCAAAATGTGATTTATGCAAATTTACAACATGTAAATAAAAGGAAAGTGGGAGATCAAGTGATAGACGTAGGTAACTAAATTTCACTTAGCAGCATGTATAAAGGAATATTTATATTTTACTTTAGTGTCAATTAGATAATTTTCTATAGATTGATTTATTCAAATATTTTTCTTTCTTATATAATATATTATTAATTACATGTATGCTCTTATAGTTTGTGCCTCCAGTGAGTCAACAAGTGAACATGCGACAAGATAAAACGTAATTATCGAAACTATTGTTCAAACGTGAGCTGCTCTCAACAACTTCAAACCACGTTTATTTTTCAAATATAATTTCCAAATAATAACAATAATTGAGGATTCGCTTGGTATGAATGAGTCACATGTGTCTTGCAAAATTTAAGGAATATGTTTTCGAAGTTCAATTAGTCAAGTCGATGGATTAAAAGTTTTCAATAACAATTTTTTTTTAAAGCATTAACTCAAATAGTTGCAATATTCGAGTTCAAACTCTAGATAAAACATCTAATTTAATTCTATCGATATTTGTCTGTTAAACTATAATTTAATGGATGTTTTCAATAATAATTCTCTCTACTTTAAAGAAATATAGTGGAGAAATAATGTTGTTCTTCAACTATAATTCTAAATTACATCAAATAGTGTTAAGTCATATGATGACAAAATTGGTTTTTGTTAGATATTTTTAAATCTCCTTTTGTGAAAATAGTTTGATAAGATATTATATTATTAGTATTAGCATGGTGTTGTATTAATTTATTATTTGTTGATTTCTTTTAATTATTTTTAATAATATTTATTAGTTTAATATAATCTATTTTTTTAAGTATTTAATTTTACTAATAATTATACTCCAACCAGTATAATTATGAATTGCGTTGAACCTCTAGTATATGATACGGATAATTTAATTTTAGAAAAATTTAAGATATAGATAAAGTAAAGTTTGCTCCGTTTGCTTATAATGTTGTATAATTCTGTCAAACGGTTATTTCTAAACTCTAACTTGGTGTTTTTGGTTCCAAAGTTCTTATTGGCAGATAAAATTGAGAAATGCAAGCATATTGCATTGGCAAACTTCCAATTCAACTCGGCGGGCAAAGGTTTCCAAACCTAGGTCTAGAGGAGGTCAAGAGGTTAGGAACCTCTCTCTAGTCAATTTGACTCTTTTAGGTAGGTGGAGGTGTAAAATTCTATAGGTTGGTCTAGTTCTGTAGTGAGATAATCTTAACGCTACGTATAGGACTCATATCTCATTGTCTCTCCTGGGTGATAGACATACTAGATATCAATTTGCTTCCTTTTGGTGAACAAGCATCTCATTTTTTGGGTCTTTCTTGAATCATTCATCAGGCTAGTTCTCTAAATGGACGACGAAGGTTGCTTGGAAAGGGCTGACACTTTCTTTTAGAATGATTATTGGGTTACTAGGGGAGTCCCTACTGGACAACAATTTCAAAGACCTTTTTAGATTTTGAGTCAACGTGAGCATATGGTTGCTATTTTAGGTCATTGGATAGGGATCAGTTGGTTTGAGACCGTACCTGAATGAGAGATTTGTTTGTTTGGGAGCGGATCTAGTGGACAAGTTGGTCATTATTGTGCATGGGATCACTCTCTCCCTTGTTGAGAGATCTTGGGTTTGGATGCATAATCCTAGTGGGATTTACTCAGTAGGTTTGACTTATTGAATGCTTTTGGAAGCCTTTTAGGGTGTGAGATGTCGTTCGGATATTGATATCCAAATTTTGGCCAAGGTTTGGAAGAGTTGGGCTCCAAGTAAGTTTGTTGTCTTCTCGTGACCACAAATTCAACCTATATGAGACCTTCAAACTTGAATCTTTACCTCTTGTTGTTATAATTCCAAATCGTGTTGATACAGGTGCAAATCAAACCTCTATGAATCCTTCAACCTTGAATCTTCACCTCTTGGTGATTCAACTCCTTCCGCTTAAGTTTTAATGCATCTTTAAAAAAATAATATTTGACAATATTTTTAAAAATCAAAATAACGTAGAAATTCATTTTAATACAAAGTTAAAATATTATTTTTCTTAGATCCTAAGATGTGTGTGATTAAGAAAGAAACTTAATTACATCATCTACTCTCAACCTAATTTTAATATCATTCAAAATAAATAAGTCTAAACACAAATAACATACACTCATTAATAAATATAAGTGCCATAAGTAGAGTATGGTGAATCATCAAATATAAACCATACATCCAACATTTTCCTAAATACTCACATGTGGGGTTTACGAAATACATAATATATCAAAACACTAACCAACTCATCAAAATACCTACAACCACCATGGTGACGGAGACGAGAGATCTCTCCTAATTATTTCTACATTTTTATTTTGTGTATCTTCATTTAGTATTTCCGCCTAGTTGTTTTATTTTTCCTTTTTGGGATGATTATGAATATATGAGGAGGATGGAGATAATACGATGATGAGTGAGTTTTGATTTTGGAGATTGATATTGTCGGTGATATATGAGGAGAAATAATTACTCAAAAGCATTATAAATTGTACTCTATTGTTCCGATTATAAAACGAAAAACCAAAAAACATCAGTACCGATAAATTTATTTATTATTATTATTGTAAATATACCCTTAATGAAAAGTGTAAAATTTTAAACACATCTATTAATATTTGAAAGACATGCATTTATTAAATAACGATAAAAAAAAGCCATTTAAATAATAAATGAGACAAAAAAATAGGATATATTAATAGTCATTTAAACAAAAAATGAAACAAAAAATCTCCAACAAATTTCATATAATTGAAACCAGAGCTGGTAGTTGATAATATTTTCGATCATAACATAAAGAAAATGTGAGATATTTCTAAAATATTGATAATATATGTATCTATAATTTGTTATGCATAACATGATATTGTTGTTGGTGTAGTGGTTGTGTTCATTCTTTCCTAACATGCGGTCCCGAGTTTGATTTTGCGCTTTGCTTTCTTTTTGGAAATATTCCCTTTTGAAAAGGCACAACTGTTGATTTAAAATGAAATGCTTTCTTTGGCAAAATGTTTTGCCACCAGACCATTGCATAACTTCGATTAATATATGAACGGTAATTATTTATGTCCATTCGCAAACAGTGGCAGAAGAAGAATTGCAACTCTTTCTCAAGTCACATTAGTTTCCTATAAATAGGGCCACTTTGGACAGAATGCAAACAACAAATTCAAGTATTTGTCATCCATTTTCTTTCACTCATTCTCATATACTAAGTCAACTTATTCTTTTCTAATGCATGAGAAAAGAATAGGCAACATTATTTTGTAACATACTATTGAAAGATATT